>NC_085027.1:17058094-17162551 GCF_963692335.1 Osmerus eperlanus | reverse complement strand
GAGAAGGGAGTTAGAGACAGAGAGAGAGAGAGAGAGAGAGAGAGAGAGAGAGAGAGAGAGACTGTGAGAGAGAGACAGAGAGGATGGGGTGGAGGGGTGGGGGCTTGAGCTAAGCGAGAGAAACAATAGTGCTTTCTGTCGCCACACAACCATAAAGAAACCCTCATGATGACATCACTCTGTCTCTCCGCCCACCCCAGTAACCAACACCACAACAAACGCATCACATATGCACACACACGGACACACACACACATTCATACAAACGCACACATTTGAGCACAGTACAACTAGTCACATAGCAATGCACCGACCTACTCTTGCATGCCAGCAGTTTTGCTCAGATATGATCAAGTTCAATCCATTTGTGATTGCACAACACACATATCAGCTGTTTTAGTGGCACCATAACAAAGCCTGCCTTTCATGGAATCATGTGGGTTGGTTGGGAGTCTCATGGGCTTGTTGTGACAGTATACCTAATCCTACAACAACAGCACGTCTCAGAATAGAAGTCTCACACTTCAACTAACAGTCAAATCCACCGATTCATCTTCATAATATATCTTTTTATTTCAGATTTTAGATATGGTTGATTTTATAGCGACAATATAGAGTAGTGTATGACTAGATATAATGTTCAAGGTGAGGCCTATTTTGCCTGCTCAGACATTCCACCTAGTCCAGTCTCCTCTCTACTAGAACAGCCCTGACACAGGCGTGCTCCACTATCTCTCTGAGCTGAAAGCCCTGGAGCACTGACTCAACCTCAGAGGTATGTTGACTTGGCTTATCTGACTCACTAACACATGGGAACAAGAGGGTTTTCTACTCATTTATATGTGACAGGGTGTGTGTGTGTGTGTGTGTGAACGAACAAATGAGCGAGAATGGTTTAAAGAATGTCTTGGTTCCCTAAGCGCCAGCTGGATTATATATCCACGGAATCATACTGAAACACATGTCTGCTCCCTATAGTCACCAGTAAACATGGTCCCAGCTCTGCTATTCTGCAATGTTTCCATGGTAGTAAGCACTTTTTTACTCTCCAATCAGGCCAAAGAGGAAATGTTCTCAACTCACTTCCAGTAGCGAGGCTGAAGCTGGGGGTGTGACAACAAGCACCTCCTTTCTCTTCACCAGCTGTCCGCACACCACCATGGTCACCAGGGAGACCAAGAACACAGCCAGGTCAGGGGTCAACAGCCGCAGCACACTCCAGATGTCATCCAGCGGCAGTCTGGAGGTCACCACAAGTAGGTCATCGGAGAGGAGGGAGGGAAGGAAGCACATAAAAGGGGTGCAGTGGCTTGGGTGGTGTTTATCAGAGTGTTTGTGCGAACTTGATAAGATGAGGCTCCTATCTAGTGAGTCAAATTAGGGTTGAGTGAAGCAAGCTAAGTGAATGAAGTCATGAAATCAATGGGAGAAGTCATTCGATTAGTGTTATTTGTGTTGGAGTAGTTACAATTGTTTTAATGTCCTATCTGTCTTAGTATAATGGTTTACATATTTGAATTCATAATGTTTTCTTGGTGACTTGTGAAGGTTGAGTTCAGTAACCATGCACCCAGACCAAGTGTCCCCAGGACTGGCTGACATACCTGGATACACCCACATGTCTGGAGAAAGTTTCCCAAGAGCTGCCTGTAAACAAACAGTTTGTTAGAAAGAGAGGTCAACTGTACACTCTAAACATAGTTACTTTCATCTCGGGTGTGTTTGTGTGTGTGTATCTGAATGTGCATGTAGGGATTTTATTGCCAGCACATGACTGAGAACAGTCAATTGCTGAGGCCTCTGAAAACCTTCCCATGGGCCTCCAGTTTTAGGAGGAGGCGATCATGTTGGCATCAGAGGCATGTTCTATGGGGAGATCCTTTATGAACAGACACTGTAAAGAGAGTCAGCAAGTAGAAGAAGAAGAAGACGAAGAAGAAGCAAATACGACCTGCAGCGTTTATCATTCCTTAAGGACATATTTTAGAGGCTTTAAAGGGCTAAAATAAGGGCTGACCACAGCATCTCCATTCTGGGTGTTCATGTGTCCTGCAAGCATTCCAGGCTAGCTAATGACAGGGTGTGAGTCTGAACTTAACATGCCCAAAGCCATCAGTCAACCAGGGATTGGCTGGTGTCTAGATGAGGTCTAACGGAGGCTCTCTGTATGACCCTGTTTACATTATTGTTCAGAACGTGACTATGAAACTAGAGGTATTACATATGTACACAGTATACTGTGCACATTCTTTATGGTTAAAACAAACATCAGAAGTGATTTAGAAAAAAGAAAAAGAAGACCAAAAAAACACCTACATACAACATCTCTGTTACATTCATTAATGGGGTGCAAGTATAAGTGTGCAGTTGTGTGAATATGTGTGTGGTCTCACAGTTGTGTCCAAGGGCCAGATCCAGGGCAGGCAAGGTATAGAGACATATTTGGAAAGACACATGAGCCAGTAGGAACAGGAGACTGGTGCTGAACAGAGCCTTGATGAAACGACCCGTATGCCCTGGAGAGGATGGAGGGATAGAGACAGAGAGAGAGACAGACACCGAGAGAGAGACATGTCAACATTCATAATCCAATGTCAAAGCCACTACTCTGTAACATCAGCACATTACACAGAGCTTTGAGCCTGGGACCTAGTCTGACTCACCTCTATCACGTCCCTCTTTGCTGTACCACCACGCTCAAACCATTTTTGGTGTTCAAGCTATTTCCCCCACAGGTCAAAACACATACAGGGTTACCACTCACACAGCAATCACAGTAGATCCTTCTAGACCTAGCAGGTGACAGACCCAGTGTATTTGACACAGGCTCTGTTGCCAACCCAAAATGCATTTCAGAAAACAGCTATGCTCATTGGAGGACTGACTGGAGGACAGGGGCAGCTCTGAGCAGGCAGGGTTGGAGTCTGCACATCGCCCACATTTTATAGAACTGTTTTTCTCTGCAGCCGTTTGAGGGTTAGTCGGCTCGTTGCAGTTTTAGCCAGCCTCTCAATTATTTCAGACAGGAGGAGGCGCTTTCACAGACCAGATCATGATTCAGCCTCATTCCTCTAAAACTCAGTCTGATGACTATCAGACTGAGTACTGACTACATATGTAAGAAATAGGGGTGTAACAATATAAACGTATCATGATATTTTGAACAACATTTTTAATGAAACTGAAATTCAATTAACAGATTTATTTACAAAACATTAAACATTTTCAATAATTTTCTTTGTTGTACATACAATTTAGTTAACTCAGTTCAAGCGATTTCGGTGAATGCAATGAATGTACACATGACGCAAAGTAGGTCGCCTGCTGGTAGCTCAACCAATAGGATCAAACGGATGTCATATTGTAAAAGTATTTCCATAACTCTACTATACATTGCGATATATTCTTCCACGATACATTGTTACACCCCTAGTAAGAAATGTTCTTTCTCCAGCTGTGTCAGACCAGACCTGTCACAAGCTCTCTCTGGGCTCAAGATGTTTACATGACCACTAGGTGGAATATAGAGAAAGGCAGAACATATTAAACGGGACAGATCAACTACCAGCACACCCACTAGGAGCCATATGTCATCCTGATTTACAGTGCCCACATAACTGCAACCCTAACCTGTAAGTGAGCAGGCCTGGAATTGAAAAGTACCTGCTTAGAGGGAGCTTGAGTTGTGTGTTTGGGTGTATAAAAATAAAAATGTTCTAACACAGAGTACTGTACCTAGAGAACTTCACTTCAACATCACTCTTGCCCTCCCGCTCTCCCCTACTCTCTACACTACCCCCGTCCTGAAGGAAAATCTAAATTTTCCATCATGGATAACGACTGTTTAGTAAAAGTCCGCTAGCTCTAACTGTGCTGTATTGTGTCCACATCTGTGCTACAGCATATCTGAGAGGTTCAGATTTACGCTATGGATGACGTGTGGGGAGTCTGTAGAACCCATCACACTTAACCGGGGGACCATGGGGAGAAGAGAGATACACTGCTCACGTTAAAATGGTGGATCACACGTCTCCACTGACGGCAATTGGAGATGAAGTGAAGGCCGGACAGAAGCTAGAGATAAGTGCAGGTGTCAGAGCGATGATATACGTTTGGGGGTCAGATAGCTAAGCGGTTAGGGAATCGGGCTATTAATCAGAAAGTTGCCGGTTCGATTCTCAGCCGTGCGAAATGACGTTGTGTCCTTGGGCAAGGCACTTCACCCTACTTGCCTTGGGGAATGTCCCTGTACTTACTGTAAGTCGCTCTGGATAAGAGTGTCTGCTAAATGACTAAATGTAAATCTACAAGCTGAAGGAGGAACCCCAGAGTGCAGACCTCTGTCTGCATTTGAACTGCATAACAGTGTGCTACAGCTACAGTACTGTATGTGTGTGCATAGTGCTACATGGGAAAAAAACATCTAAAAATACTATTCCTGTGCAGGCAGGCATATTACACTTACACTAACACCCACACACAGACACACAGTTACAGCCACACACCAACAGTACACACCTCTATTCATGCTATAATTGCCACCAGTCGTGTTATTGGACTCCAGTTCTGATGGCCCATCTGTAATGTTAAGGTGAATTCCTGTGATCCCATTAAATGAGGAACATTAACCCTTTACAAGAACAGAACATGTTCTGGACAATTCCCCTCCCCGGTCACCATAAGAGTGTCATCCTTCAGTGTCCAAGGAGGTTAAATAGCAGGACATTTCCATGGGAGTCCTGTAGCTTAGATAATAGTTAGGAGATGGACGTGCTGGGAGAGCAACAGATGCTTATGGATTAAAGCAGTAAGAATGTCACTCTGACATGTTTTGGCAGCCAGTAATGACAGCACCTGTAACATGTGGTTACTGGCTTGCTATCCCTGAATGTTTTAAACAAATCCATCAACACAGACAGTGATAAAGTTGCACCGACTATGACAGAAATGACAGCCATTAACATCCACTGCTCTAAAGGTCTGGTCTGGTCTGCTTTATCTGTCAGATATCCTATAAGTCAACATACCTCTGAGGCCTATCTGAGCAAATGGTTATCTTACCAACCAGTCCTTGTCAACAGAGGCAGGAATCTGCCCCAGTAGGCTTTAGAGTCTGTGGTGACCACAAACGCAAAAAAACCCAACTGAAGCTGGCCTACTTACATTTACATTTAGTCATTTAGCAGACGCTCTTATCCAGAGTGACTTACAGTAAGAACAGGGACATTCCGCCGAGGCAAGTAGGGTGAAGTGCCTTGCCCAAGGACACAACGTCATTTTTCATGGCCAGGAATTGAACCAGCAACCTTCTGATTAATAGGCCGATTCCCTAACCGCTCAGCCATCTGACCTCCCTACTTGAGGTATCACATACTCCCCCTCTCTCCTTACACACCGGCCCTTCCCTATGAAAGCCTAAGCGGAGAGGAGAGGAGATTGCAACTACCGTAAGACTTTCCACTATAAGATTTTTCACTATGAACATTGTTTTAACAAGTCTGCATGTGAGTGCTACAGCACCCGACCAGGTCCCATTTGAGCTCTGAGGCAAGGGGCCAGGATGAGCTTTCTGAACACTGCCCGAGCCCCCATGGAAAGAAAAACATTGAGTTAAAGAGGAGGATATTAGGTTTTATACTGAGCAGCTAAAACGCTACAGGATTTTCACAGTTTGTCCAATCAGGTCATAGTGCAGTAAGGGGAGAATATATATTTTCTGAGGTTATATAGACTGAAGTGAGATTAAATTACAGATTACATTTTTACAACTTGGAAACAGATTATAATTTGGTTTGACTGGACAACCAAAGGTTCCAGACACTCAAAACACTTCTGCGAGGGTAGCCTATCTGTTGATATAACATCAAATCTAATTCTATATCTTTAAGTCAATTGCACTGGTTTGTAAAAGAGACTTGTCTGAGAAGAGAACCCAGTACTAAACATGCTTATTTTTCCAGCACCTTGTAAACGTCTGGTTAAGCATAGCAGAGGTGAACACTGCCTGTTTTAGTGAGGGCAGACAGCCATATGACTGGCCACAACAGCCCAGGGAGCAGAGGGTGTGGCTGGGTTGAAAAGGCCACTGTGTGTCCAGGCCTAACAACACCCAACAGAAATATGGAGCCACATATTCCTACTGTTGCATCTCTGATTCACACCAGTCTTCATGTGTCCTTTCAAAGAAGACTACGATTGCACAATCTTGACATTCTTGTACTCCAAGGGCAGAAATTCTTAGGTTGGGTGATTATGTAAAACGGTACTAAACCCCCATTTTGCATTATGTTCAGTTATTTTGAGTTTCTTGTTCGGGTGGTTCTGAGAGTCCTGCTTGGTGCCTACAAGCATCATCCAGCTGGTTCGGGGGCCACATTCTGTCATCTGCAGTGCGAGTGGGAGAGCAGGCTGGCCGGTATGTCAGAGGAGCGGTCCGGGATAACATGGCCATGTGGAATCCCTGTTCCTGTTCCAGATGCAGACACATCTCTGGGAGAAGCTATCTGGTCTGGAACACAACTACAAAGCACTAGCTCCCTGTCTCACATTCCTCCAATGCATCTGAAGAAACCAAACTGAAATAAACTGAGCAGTCTCGCTTTTGCTTCAAACACATAGGTATCCCGCACTGGAACATCCCTTTATCCAGTTGTAAACTGTCAACTGTACTTACCAACAAAGTGACAGTTGGGATTTGGTTCCTTTGAAAAGGGACACCAAATTACCTGGCTGTAATTCGACAAAAAGACAAACAAGAAAGCCTGCGAGAATGTGATCCTCCCTGTACCACAGCAGCAGTGCCTCAGGAAGGGATATGGTCGAGGAGATAGCAACCGTGAACAAACAGGAACAGATAAGACAGCACCAATAGAGCTCAGTGAACACCCCCTGAATAAACCTTCCCAATCTCACACACAGCGTTTGGAAGACACAGGTGACACACACTCCCCAACACAGCTGCCGCCCTCCAGACAGACGTCTGCTCAATATTTGTACTTTCACTTATCAGCTCAGGTCAACTGCAGCCAGATTTTAACAGAGGACTTAAATGGTGGCGAGTGACCCATTCAGTTTTCAATGGAAAAACTGTCTTTTGAAAAGGCTATATCAAACACAGTGGATCAGGTGATGTGTGTGTGTGTGGAGCGCTGAAGGATAGCTGATAGGGTGACACAGTATTTGAGGATTAACAGTGTTTTCTCTGTCAGGGTTGTCTGTGGCCGTGATGACACAAATCTTCTAGCCAGGGCTCTAAAGTCTGTTAGGTCCTGTCTGTTATGTATGGGCTTATATCCTTAAATGACAACATTAGGGGCTGATTAAAGGAAGGGTAGGTTTGTGTTCAAGGGCGTGGGTGTTAGTGTAAAACCCAGGCTGATAAAGTGAGTGACTGGTGAGAGGGTCAGGGTGAGACCACTGGGGTTTCTATTCTACAGTGTGACACGCAGCCTTAGACAGCATTACAGTCTAGTGGAAGGATGGTCTAACCTTCCATTTAGTTCAGTCTTTGAGGATGCACTTATGGTTTCCCTGATTTTATAGAACACACACAGGTTCTAATCCACAGAGGAAACTGTGACTAGTAGAACCCCAAATTACCCAGATGGTTGATCCTATCCGACGTCAAACAGCTGGTGATACTAGATTTCCATGGAAAGGTAGAAGATGTTTCTCCTACATCTCCTAGACCTCTCCCTTCATCCTTCTCTCCAGCCCACCTTCTTTCGATTCAGACCCCTATCCCATCTGTCCCATACATGCATCTTTTCTCGGCCTCCCAGGCCAAGAAAAGTGCTGATTATTTGAGGTATGGAACCAACAAGCTGGTTCCTATTAAACCAGTTCATCAAAATAACTAATAATACAATTTATTATTTTCCACCCGAGATATCAGATCTCCCCCACCTAATACAAACATCTCACCATTAACACACTTTACCATATATCACTCGTAGCTTATCACTGTCTCAGAGAGAGACAAACAGAGAAAGAGAGAAACAGCTGGCCTCAGTTTATTGTTAGAATTGAAAAACCTTTCATCGGGGGCGGAAAACCGAACAAAGAAAGAGAAGTTCTAGAATTCCGATTTTTTATTATCTTTAATGAGCGTGGTTCCTGTACTGTGTTTAGTTTTCAGAGGCAGGAAAAGTCTCTGATTGGCTACAGGCCTTATCATATCCCTCTCCAACCATACAGGAAGTGGATAGAGCTCATTGGAGCTCTGGAGCGTGAACAAGTTGATAAATTGAACAAATAACCCTCAAGGGGGTACGTTTGGGCAGTGGCGTGTGTGAATGTGTGTATCAGTGTGTATGTTTTGGGTTGTCTCCGTTTATGGCATTTGTCCCCCTACTTGTGTCAGGGTGTATTTCCAGAAGGCTAATATTGTTCGGTGTTCATTCCGCAGCCATAGGCAATGCAACACGGACATTAGTCAGGATTAAAGAAGCATGAAGTTAAAAGCCTGTCTAAATAAAAGGAGTATTTGAATAGTGTAAATCAAGAGGAGGAGATTATTACATGATCCCGCTTAGGCCAAGGAAGCATGTCCTTACGGCAAGGCTGCACAGTGGATTTCTGGGTTTGAGTCCCACATCCCCTTTAGATTCTAAGCACTGTTTGGTAGACACTTTGGATAAAAGAGTGTGCTAAATGAATACATGTAAAACATCTGTATTTATTTATAGTAAAAAAACACAAAATAATACTATTTTGATATAATGTTAACTGATCCCACATCAGCATGTGTTTTAGAGACTATTCAAGCATACATAGTCTCAGTGTAGTTTTCCCATTCTATCTTCCATTCTTCCTGTTGTGTGTAGTGTTGATCTTCAAATTAAACTTGCGGTTCCTTCAGTGGAAGACTGAAGGTACTTTGTTGCATTGTATTTCTGCAACCACTCTGTCAGGTCTGTTGGACAACACCTTGAAATGAATTTTATGACACTAGAGGGATTCTGGCAGGTCAATACAGCATGACCACTGGCCAATAATGGGAGTTGGAAAACAGCAAAACACGTCGAGAAATAAGTCCTTTAAGATATGGCTTCTCAACAGGGGAGTGATACAGTAATGACTCCTGACTTGGAGGCTAGTTCCATGGCAACGATCTCTGTATAATCCTGAGGAAATCCATGTCTCACTGCCATAACCCGATACTGACCATAAACATAACACTTTCCACATGACTATCAGAACAAAGCTAAAACACATAACTACCACTATCCACCCATCCTTAAATTAGTTATTTGCTTACTTCATAACTGCTTTGCTCATTTGAAATCATACATAAGTTACATAGTAATACATATAAATATATTGAACTGCTTCATTGTGGGTGGGCTTGCTTGGACAATTCTCTCTCTGGCAGTCAGAAAACAGGTCAGGTATGTTGTTCAGGATGGGTGGTAGGATGTTTCTTAACAGGGACAAGGAAAAGCTTAGTTGCTTCTTCCCAAAAGGGACTGAAATCCTCATGTCTGCTTGGGTCATTGTTTTAAGTACATTTTATCCCTCTGTTCAGAGAATGTGTGGTGTAAGTGAGCAGCCTGATTCCCTGAAAGAATCAGAAGGGTTTTTCTGTTTAAGTTGTGAGTTTAACACCATGTGACTTCATTTGAATTTACTGTCAATATGCTTCACCCTTCATGGGACTTTACTCCAAAGTTTACACTCTTTTTATATGACAAACTCAGACAACATATGAAAATGTATCAATGGCATTATCTATGAACACGAAACACTTACATTGTTTGCTTACCAACCAACACAACAGATAGGTGTAAAGACAGACAGCCAAACTACCACCTAGCTAGCTAGTAAACCAGTTGGCCAGCAACGTCAGAGAGCCAGGCAACCCAGACAAACAAGATAGTGTAGTTGATCTTACCTCTGAGTGTGTGTTTGTTGGGCCAGAGGAACCAGGGCAGTAATAGGAGGTAGAGCAGGTAGACCAGGGACAGGGCATTGTAGCGAAACAGGCAGGCTGCGGAAACAAACAGACACCACAGTTAGTGGCAGAGAGAGACCACTGTTTCAGTCAAACACCATATACACTATTATACCAGACTTCAACAGATCCTAGTAAAGATATACCAGATACAATATGTGGTCAGGGGAGTGACTGGGTCCAGTACAGCCCAGGAGAACCCAGTCCAAGAAGATACAATGTGTAGTACAGTAACAGGACCCCATGACTGGAGCTAGGCCCACAGGGTGTCGCTCCCTCTCGGCCCACCCCACTGGCATGTCTGCTACAGATCTATAATTACCAGAGCCTGAATGGAGGAACAAATACACTCTTTGTCCTGTGAGTGAGAGTAATCTAGCTAGCTAGTGTGAGGGGTCGTCTGGAAAGTGTGTGCATTACCCCTGGGTTAATTGTGGGCGGGAAAGGAGTCTCCCACTGTGATACAGCTTGAACAGTTCCCTTTCTCTTTTTCATGTGGACTTTGATGGAAAAATCCCAGATCCTATAACACTAGCCATGGGAGGACTATGACCAGGGCCCAGGGGCGATTCTAGGACCAGACCTTAAGGGGTGCTCAGAATTAGAATGTGACATAAATACAGTGCCTTGCAAAAGTGCTAAACGCCTTTGCTGATAACAGGCATGCAAACAGGTCAGGGGTAAAAAAGGTGAGAAGGATATGGCAAACCCCCTACCCTATATATTGTATTAAAATTGTTTCTACAAGATGATGTAAGATGGGCCTGTAAACCTCTCCCCACTCTGCCTCTGATTGGCTGTGATGTTTAGGCATTAAGTGACAATTGGTTCCAGAGCCAGTTGTAAAGTTGGGAAGCATGGGTAAAATGCTGTGTTGGCCAAGGCCACGACCCGCCACAACCCCCCCCCCCCAACAAAAAGCTGCATGAATCACATAGGTTACCCATTTTGGTTTCAAAAAGGTGAGTCTCACCTAAAGGAGGAGTTTGCATGCCTGTAATAAATCCCTAATTTCACTGGATAACAATTAATACATTTATGTATTATTATGCAAAATATTGAATGAATGAAAAAAACTAGGGATGTCCTTTCTTCATGAACTACCAGAATCAAATGATAAACGCTATTTTTTTCTTTTTATTATTATAATTTTCAGGGGTGCTGAGATTAAATTTAGGGTTGAGCACCCCTAAAAAGGGTGTAAAATCTCCACTGCCAGGGCCCCTCTGTGGCTGTGTCTGTAGAGAGCTCACAAGATCTACTACTGACTGGGTTCTATGATCTCATCTGGGGATCCCTAAGAGGGATTTGTTTGGCCTGATCCTGGCTGCTGATTGGCTGACAGCCTGGGGGGACAGAGGAGCTGTCAGGCCAAATAGTGTCCTACGGGCCAAATAGTGTCCTACCTGACGTCACTGTTAAACTCATTGCCCTGGTAACGCCTGAAGTAATGAAGTAATAGGCGTGACATGAACATGTGTGAAAAACTAACGGGCTGCAGAAGAAGCGGACTCATTCTCTCTTCCCATTGTGTTCACTGTTGCAAAATGACGGATTATTATAAAACCACCATTGCGGTGCAAACACACACAGACAGACGCAACCAGCTGTTTGTAAAATTAGGTAGAACGATAACCAATCACTTAACTTGATGACACAGGTTATTACTCACAGACATACCCTCATAGACAGACATGTCCTGCACTATCTCACTGTCTAACCTATGACCTTTGAACTGTCTGAGGTCAACCTATCCCCAGGCAGCAGGGAGAGACTTGAGGCCGAATTATACTTCTCCGACTCCGTTACGGACAGATGGACGGACGGATTGGTTGAATTTATAGTACTCCGAAGGCTGTGGGTGCTGAAAATAGTGATGGGAAGTTCGGATCATTTTACTGACTCGGTTCTTTGAATCTCGTTCAGTAAAATGAACGTATCTTTTTTCGAGTCATCCGTTCATTTCAACGGGGGGGGGGGGGGGGGGGGGGCTATCCGTCCACTGCAAACACGTATCATATTCTCATGTAGGTTAGTGCATGACATGTGCACCAGCAGATACTATTTTAAAAGGAATTCCTGCATTAAAATAATGTATCATGACAGTTTGTATGATTTGGTCATTTATTATCACACTAGCATTTAATTATCACGACAATTACACTGCACTAAACTGTAAGTGTAAATGTAAAGTGAAAATAACAAAACCAGTCAGTATGATGACTTGAGCGAATATCATTCACGTCTTACTAAAACAGCGGCCACACGAAAGGGAATGAGGAAACTCTTTCCTCAACTAAAAAATACAATGCGGGTCACGTGAAAAAAAGGATCCAAAGACTCGTATAAAGACCGAGTCGGGAAATGAACGAATCGTTTGTTTCCTCCAGTACAGAGACTATGCAGGTCACGTGAAAAATGATCCAAAGACTCGTAGAAAGACTGAGTCGGGAAATGAACGAATCGTTCGTTTCCTCAAGCTACCAGTACAGAGCCTACGCAGGTCACGTGAAAAATGATCCAAAGACTCGTAGAAAGACTGAGTCGGGAAATGAACAAATCGTTCGTTTCCTCTAGCTACCACTACAGAGCCTATGCAGGTCACGTGAAAAATGATCCAAAGACTCGTAGAAAGACCGAGTCGGGAAATGAACGAATAATTTCTGTTTACTTGGACGAGCCTATGCAACAGTCCCGATGCGCGGCCACGAGAAAATGAACTAATCACTCTTTGAGAGGACTCGTTACTCCCGAGTCCTTGTAAGGATTCGTTCAAAATGAACGAATCGTTCACGAACGACACATCACTAGCTGTAAACACTTCACTGCCAGACAGGGATGTAGTGGGGGGTAAACGCACGTAAACGCCGTTTACGCACCTCCCGAAATTCGGAAATAGCATTTATCCACCTCTAAATAGCGTTTATGCGCGTTTACGCACATCTAAGTTCCCTGCGCCTCGTATTCTGCCGTTGGAATAATCCAAAATAAATTTGGTGTAATTTTAAAACACCAAAGACTAAATTTCATATTGTTTAAAGGTGACATTACATGAAAACTTCACTTTAGGAGGTTATTTAACATTAATATGGTCCCCTAGCCTGCCTTTGGTCCCCCAGTGGCTAGAATTTTCGATCGGTGTAAACCAAGCCCTGGGTGTTCTTCTCCGCCTTTCAGAAAATGAAAGCTCAATTGCTCTGTTTGAAAATCTCCTCTTTGTTACGTCACAAGGAGGAAGGTTACCTCCCCTCTCTCTGCTTTGCCCGCCCAGAGAATCTGGCCCGCCCATGAGAAACTGAGCTACGACCGTGCAAGTGTTTTTATCCTCGAGAGACATCATAGCTTGCAAACGAACGAAGCATTACATTGGATTGTACAATGGAAAACAAAAATATTTTAACAGTTCCTTCATCCTAGCCTCTGAAGACCCAGTGTCTTAATTTTATTTTCTCTGGAAATGCGCCTACACAACTGTTGTAGGCGCATTTGTTTTGTATGTCTGCGCCAAACACTTAAGCCACACTGTTTCCTCAATTTGAGCTAATACAAAACTGGCCTTGCTGAAATTAAATTCTGGATCAGTACTAACTCTCCTTCGTCCAGTTACTAACCTCGGACAAGTAAGTTAACTAACGCTATATCATTTTGTAGCTTTACTGTATATGGTTACCTAGCTTGCTACCCTTAGAATGTGGCTGTAACATTAGCTCTGCAGCTAACAGCTGAGTTACTGTCGCTAATGTAAAGGTAGATAGCATCAAGTATGTGTGTGAATCCACATGCTGTAAAGTGAGTGTTGTACACTTCTTTGTTATTTGGATAACCGTTCTGCTGTTGGTGTTATGGCGCGCGCGATATCCGCCTTTCCCCTCATTGAAATGACTGAGTGTGTACCTATGCAAACCAGGGTTATCAGATGAGAATGGGCAAATTCGAGGCATTTTAGAGAAACCGGGCTACAGCCATTGCGATACATCCATTGTAAACATTAGCGCATGGTGCCGCCCCTCCGCTCCTCATTAGCATTTAAAGCTACAGACACCAAAATAGCGCGTTCTGAGGAAAGCTCCTTGTGGGACTGCTAGTAGTGGCTGTAATTCTGCACCAAGGCTGAATTTCGGGAAAGAGACTTCTGATACAGTATTAGGGGACCAATAAGGCCTATATAAAAGCATCCAAAAACAGCATGTCATATAAACGCTGTAGTCTGAATCATTTCATCTGCGCTGTATAGTCTGTGACCCTCCAATCAATGCGTTGCGGCTGCGGCGGCGACACCAATCAGGATCCACGAAGTACACATACACGTTGTGGATTAGTCTACCTGTTCGGAATGGATTAATTAGCCATGGATATCACACGATTTTTGAAGAGACCATCGAGTGCTCCCACTCCCACAGATGCCCGCAAAAGGCCTCAAGTACAGAGTAAGATCAATTCACGTTTGTAAACGTTGTTTTGGTTTGCACAACATCGCATTAAGAGAGGGACAAACGGCTAGCCTACTAACGTATAAATACGATGATGCAGATACAAGCCAACCTTACCGGTTCCATCCAAATAGGCCTAATGAAACGTAAAAATGAAACAGGGTTCTCAAGGGGATGAAATGCGTGTCTCACGGTCAATGCGTGGGGGGGGGGGGGGGGCTGACGACCCTGTAAATAAATAAATAATGAAATTCATAGTTTACCCACCTCTATTTTTACCACTACACCACTGCTGCCAGAAGAGTAGGTGGCGCTGCACTGCGATGCTAGCTAGGTTATCGAAAAGTCGGAGCAAATTTACAAAATAGCCATTTCATCAATAAAATAAGCACATTTTCAGCAACTACACTGCCATGTGTACATGTTTACATGTACTGTTTAGCTGAAATATGAATTCTAAAAACTTACAGCAATGGCGGTCAAAGGATTCTGTTCGTCCTGTTTATCACGGCAACCCCGCCCCTGAAGCAAGCGGTTCTTAATACTGACCAATCACAGCCAAGGGGGTCTCCGTAGCTCTCCGAAATTACGACGGATAGTTAGAAAATTCAGGAGGTGCATGTCGAGCTCTCCGGGGCTCTCGGAGAGGGCGTTCCCCGTAGAGGAGGGCGTTCCCATGTGTCCGTTTTTCGAAAAACGCAGAAGCATATATCGGCCTTAACAGTAAACAGCAGTGGACCCTGGTTGAACAAATCAAGCCCCTGCTGTGCTTCTCACTGCTGCTGCTTTATGGCTCCTCACTGTTGTGATCAAAACATTCCACTATTGCAATATATACTTGTAAGACCCCCTTTCAAATGAACAGGCTCTGGTTTTCCAAATGTTTCTTTGAGGGGGTGTGTATGTGTGGGTGTGCGTCTCTGTCATCAAACATACCCATAAAACACCAGTGACAAGACAGAAAGAAATGGGTTTTTGAATTAAAGTTGAACTTTTTTGTTCTTGCAGAATAAAAAAACATTTCGCCTCCCTCTTTTGGTATTTTCATTGTCCTGCCTGGCTGATGGAGCAGCTAGGTGGGCTAGTGGAGCAGGTCAGCTGGCCACACCTCTCTTCTGCTCTCTCTCATTAAGAGAAAAGCTCTCTCTCCAAATTATTTCAGTCTCTATCACCCTGACTCTTTCGCTACAGCCTCTCACACCATGCATCAGATGGATTCAGGAAATTATGGTAATTCAGATTTGGAAAAACCAACAGCATGCCGCAGAGCTGGGGCTGTGACGCACCTCTACGGAACACACTGTGTGTGTGTGTTTGTGTGTGTGTGTCCGAATGATCTATGTAGAGGTGCCATTCATACTTCACATCCAACTGAATTCAGTTTCAACCTCTAATTTGTCCTGAAGGAATGTACTCAAAATGTTCACCCAACACCCCTACTGTACATCTTCTGATCCTTTTCTGGAATTCTTTTCTGGAACCAAACATTAACTGACATTGAGTGGACACGTCCTTGAACCATGAAAATTTCTCAGCAAACCTCCTCCTCGGTTTTCTCCTCCTTCACTGAACAGAGACATTATGTGTTTCCCATCATGCCTCCCTGTGTTTTACAAAGCCGATGTGGACTGAGGGCGGAGACCATTTTCCCTTATATGTAGCTAATTACAACCACAGTTACAGGCCTATCAGAAGCAGGGAACTTCTGTCAACAAATGTTTTTTTCGAGACACATGGCTGATGTCGTTTGGCTTTAAGATTGTAATGAGCGGGACTATAATGGCAGGATTATTAGATGTATTATTATTAACGCCTGTTGAGCCTCCTGAAAAAATGCTGTGTCTTTTCTTTGAAGAAGACATCGGAGAGATCGTATGAGACTTGTTTTTATACTTGACTTCAGAATCATACAGCGGGCTGTGGAGGCAGACAGTTGGGCTGGAGATAGCTTGTCTCTGGATGAGATGGTTTACCATCTCATCTCTCAGTGCCCATAGTGGCCTAATCCCCTATCAGCGTTAGATCAGGGCTGTGTTCCCACAGACTCCACATCCATGGTGTGTGCTTGCCAGGACCAAATCAAACCAGCAGCAGTTTCCAATGCGGATGATAACCTCAAGTCAGGAGCATTACACTGACTGAGGATCTGTATCCTAGTCAGTGGATAGTGGATGGTAATCCTTTCCACTATATAAGTCCTAACTCTGGTCCAAGTCTCAAGCTCCAGCCCTAGGTGTTCATGTGTTGTCCCTGTCACAGCCTCATGACCTGTGTGTTCTAGATCCCTCAACCCAGAAGAAGGAGGGACCTCCTACACTCAGTTTCAGTACATGTTTTTTCAGGACAAAAAACAGCCTCCAGCAGCTCACCCCCTCTGATGATGAAGTTAAGACTGGTTACACTTTCCCCAACCTCCTCTTTCATCTTATCTGACAGTCATTTTAACTGCTGTTAAGATTACACTTGTGGCTTCAGGCTTCCTTTCTCTCTCAGACAACATGGCCCGCTGACATAATAAAAGCCAGTGGCAGACCTAGATGGGATCTGTCCACCCTGCTGTTCAGAGGCGTGTCAGCTCAGCGTGTAGAGCCAATATTCTGTGTATCTGATGGGCAGAGAGCCAAACCCCAGGCACCTCACCCTGCTTACCCCACATTAGCGCCACTCAGCACTTCTCAACTCCACCAGTTGAGGGGTAAGACAGCAGCTATTGCACAACTTGATGAAACACTTGAGGAACGCCGCATGCCTCCAGAGGGATATGGAAACTCCTTGGAAAGTGAGCAGAATCACCACAAAGAAAACATAACGTTTTTTGAAAAGTTGAGAGTTACACTTCAGCCAACAGAAAGTCCTCGAATAAGACTATCAGTCCACAGTTCTTCAAACAGGAATACATAGAGAAGAATGCTTAGAAGAAGTCAGACCACCAAACGCTGTCACAGATAATCAACCAAGAGACCCTGTGATTGCTGGTGTTTACTAGCCACGACTCATGTTCTAGTTTCAGATGCACGCTATGGCTAAGGCTTCTATTGGCTAAGGACAAGCAGCGACCGCAGAGAGAGGGAACATAGGCCAGCCGGCTTAGAGCAGTGGCATTAAAGCAGATTGGAAACGACAAATAACCTCTAGCTGGAGAAAAGGGGGAATGGAGAGATTGGAAGGGAGAGGGAAAACATGAGAAATGGGGAGAACAGTCATCAGGTCAGGTCTAGGTGAACGAAAGCTTCCAGCCCAATGGAAATTGTACACACACTTGCTCCCTCTCCATCTCTCCCCCTTTGTTTAACCATTTAGTCCTGGTGACATGAAAAAAAATTTTTCAAGAAAGACTTCAAACCTCCCTCCTCAGTGCCTCCAGAGGCCCAGTGTTGGCCCTCATACTGACCTCACTCTACAAGTATGTAAGCCGTATGTATGGGTCAGAGACAGAGGAGGACAGAGGGAGGAAGGAAAGGGGAGGGAGAGAAAGAAAGAAAGAAAGGTGGAAGTCATAAGAAAGAGTAGGGAGAAAAAGAAGGAAGTGGGAGGGGAAACGAGAATAGTAAGAAAGAGGGGAGGAGTGCTGTGAGATCAGTCATCAACCAGGGGGGAGAAAGGGTGAAGAGACAGGGCAGAAAGGAGAGAGGAGGAGAAAGAGAGACAGAGAGAGGAACCATGGCTGCTGGAAGTGATTATGAGTTTAACTGTGCGTTTAAACAGAACAGGGCCTCTACTTTGACACATGCTGTAATCAGATAACTTCCCGACTTTATGAGACTAGTAAAGCTAATGGACAATCAGTCAGTATGGACACAAGCCTTTGAGACAGTTTGAAACAGCCACAAACCATAGTTTGCACCTCTCACGACCATGGCCACATCCACAGCTTTTGGGTCGACACCATTATACATCCCCCCCCGCACACACACACCCCTAGACATCCTCTGGCACCTTCCCACAGTTCTGAGATGGGAGACCTGAAACAAGGCATCTCCCTGTGTGCTTGCAGTTAGGGGATGGTAAGCTTTTTCTTCAACTAACCCAGAACCTCCCCACACACACACACACACACTAGACGTAGAGTTATTATAACAAGTGCTTAGGAGAGGTTGTTCCAAAAGCATATGTCATTCATGTATGATCCCTTGGACAATGGGAAGTCTAAACACACAGCCAGACAAAACCACCCTGCCACAACACAGTGCAAGGCTGTGGGGTGCCCTGTCTCTCTGAAAGACACACTGCCACAGGAATGACAAAAAACTCAAGTGCCGTTGAGAACGTGTGTGTGTGTGTGTGTGTGTGTACATGCATGTGTGTGAATGAGTGGTGTGTGAATAAGACAAGCAGTAACTCAAGCCCTCCTGGTCAGGGAAAGTACACAGTCACCTGACTTCCTGAAACCAACAAGCACTTCATCTTCAGAAACAGTGTTTCTAACAAATGAGCTGGCATGGAATTAAATGTTCTGTTGTCAAGTCGTTTTCTATTCACATTATCTAAATTTTCACTTCCTCTTTAGGGTTCTTCTGAAACTAGGAGGATTGATATAGTACTGAGGGAAGAAGAAGATGGTGAATCATGCTCTTTGTTCACTGTGCAGATACAGACAAAGAGATTACATAGAACAAAATTATTATTATAATTGTGAATAAAAGATTATTGAGTCATTCTGACATATATATGGACTTTCACCATGCTGTAACTGTGTGTAGCCTTTAGTATTTCCTCGACCATAGTTGTAGAGTCGAGTTCACTCCACCCACACCTCTCTGCCACCCTCCAAAAACAGAGAGAACAGGCCAGACATGTGCGTGCTGGTGATAACAGAACCATGTTCTCACTGCAGATCTACTCTCTCCACCACCACCAACAACCACTGCGCAAGACTCACTGTCTCTTCTTAGTCACAGTCCATAACAAAAGTAGCATTAAGCGTGACGTGCAAAATAGGGAGGCTGCTGTAAAATGTCAACGTCTGTTGTATATACTTGGCCAATAATGCTGATTAGAAATATGATATGGCTGGCCAGCCTGGCTCTGTAGATCCTATTTGATATGTGCTTTCTTGAACTTTAGTACTTGGAATTTTGTGAGTGCAAAATTATGTATTTCAGAAAACAAATTTCCTCACATAATATTGCAGCCCCATGCTAACACTGAACAAAAACGTTTCAACTTCATCCAATCTCTCCTTGGTTGCCCCCTACCCTAGGCGAGAGACAGGGTGAGAGAGAGAGAGAGAGAGAGAGAGAGAGAGAGAGAGAGAGAGAGAGAGAGGGGTGAGAGGTAAAATTAGAGATAGACAGATTTGAAAGAAGTAAACTGAGGCATGAAGTTCATCGCATACCAAAAGGGACACTGTAATCTTGTTACCAGAACAAACTAGAAATACTACGAGGCTTGTCAGGGCAAGTGAGACAGAGGAATGCTTACGGCAAAATGGAGAATGTAACACACAGCCTCGCAGGTCTGATTGCCAACTCTCATTAGGCTGACAATTCCAGGAAAGGCTGCCATAATGACCTAGATACAGTTGAGAAGGGATGGTACCTTTGAAGTGAAAAATTTTAACTAAACTTCACAACAACTATCTTTCTTCTGACGTACAGAAACCTCCTTATGACAGAAGTGTGGCTTGGGGTACAGGATGGAAATATGACTAGTGATGCATATGGCATTGAAGTTGGTGTTGGATTTTTGACCTGAACGTCCAGGTAATCATTTGGGCCAATAATCTTCTGATTGAAACGCAATTTGGGGATCAAGGTCTTTTCAACTGAGAAACCAAGGTCTCCGCCACCTCTATAAATAGCCTCATGGTATTTGACTGGCTGAGAAGGATTGTGCCTAGTGTGCTGAGAAACACAAGAAGAAGACAGGTGGAGGTGAGCCTCTGTTTGGCGCCTGTAGACCACTGGACTAGCAGACACTCTCACCTCTTAGATTGAATCTAAACGCAATGTTCGTTGATTCTTCTCCATGAGAAACAACTGAGAAAACATACCTACCCTCCCCTTGAAGCAGAGAGCACTGATGAGAAAGCAGTAAGATGAGGGGTATTCCCTGGCTGTGATCAAGCCAGCCTCAGTCTCAGCTCCAGCCCCTGGATCAGCACCTCTAAAAGCGCCTTGGTGGGAACGCAACAGGTGTGGCTCCCACAATGCTCCTCGTTAAAAAGTTGTTAAGTGTTTGTGTATGTGCTGGTGAGCCAGCTCTGGAGACCTGCTATCTGGTTACTGGTAGGCCCGCAAGCGCAGAATGAGGACAAATATCTGTTTAATGACCTGAGCCTACATCTGGATTAGGTTTTCTGGTACCCTGAGACACATAGCCTCACAAACACCTGTCCCTGTATGACTGTATGGATGGAGGGATGATGTTAACATGACACAACTTGTGTTTGGCCCTATCATATTAGTTACTTTTGATAAACACAGTCACTGGCCTATACACCCACACACAAACACAAAGTAAGCCTATTGATCAACTGCTAAAACATTGATCATCGTTAATCACTAGAAGTCATCGACACACTTTTCACTGGGCCCATCAGAACCCATCCAGTTCTCTATAATTTAATGAATCCCAGAAGATCAACTTTGACCATTGGAAATTTATAGATTAAGGTCAGTAGACTTGAGTGATCCATGTTAAACACAGCCAAAGTAATTATCACTGGGAGTGCTCAGATGACTTTGTTCATAGGTGTGAACGACCTACAGTCACAGTCAGAGATCTGAACAGAACCTGGAGATGATTAAGGCCAGTTCATGAGTAGTTTAGGTTTGTGCTGTGTTGTTTCCAGACCTAGATGCCAAATTGTATTAATACTTGTGGCTGTGTAATCTTTAACCCTTGTGTTATCTTCGGGTCATTCTGACCCATCAGTCATTGTGACCCACCGTCGTATTGCGACAACTTTACAAAGTTGTACGCATACAAAAACAAAGTTAAGCATTTTCTTTTAACTGTCGGGTTGTCTCAGACCCCCCACATTGCGAAGGTTAAAAGAAAATGCTTTTTATTTGTTTTTGTATTGGGTAAAATTAGGTAAACACAACGATGGTTCGTTGTGAACCTTTGGGTCATGTGACCCGAAGGCAGCACAAGGGTTAAACACAGAGATGTCGGCGACAAAAACTATTTCACTCACAGGGAGTCAGGTGGCTGAGCGGTGAGGGAGTCGGGCTAGTAATCTGAAGGTTGCCAGTTCGATTCCCAGCCGTGCCAAATGACGTTGTGTCCTTGGGCAAGGCACTTCACCCTACTTGCTTCGGGGGGGAATGTCCCTGTACTTACTGTAAGTCGCTCTGGATAAGAGCGTCTGCTAAATGACTAAATGTAAATGTAAATTCAGGTAATAGTAAACATGCATAGAAGGATATATTAAATCTAAATGCGTGACTGGAAAAGTCCCTCCTTTCCTCTCCCTGTGGTATTCACTTCAGAGCAGCATTTCCTCTGCCTATATTTAATTTTTACAAAGACCAGCAGCAGCCAGGCCAATGTGACTTCCCAGAAGGCTGCTGAGTGGGAGTGCTCTAAGAGTCAGGCTTAGGCCTACAAACACCACCACACGACCATGATTATAGTTGACACTGGAGTCTGGGTCAGCCCATGACTTTAACTTCCTATAGAGACACTGACAGGGAGGGCTTCGCCCTGAAAAAGGTAACCCTGAGTTTACAGTACTGAATAGAACTATGTTATATGAAGACTATAATGTGTGTGTGTGTGTTTACCAAGACAAAATAGATATGAGAAGGAGAAGAGGGGATAAGAGCCAGAGAAAGTGATGACATGATCTAACCACCTAAGGTATTGTACACATGTGAACCCAGGGAGGCCATGCGTAATGAGAGTCAGTCAGTCTGTCAGTCCATCTACTCCCCCATAGCTCTGGCTCCTGGCACAACCTAGTAAGTTGAGCCTATCACAGGCTCTTAGCAGAACTTTTTTATCACTACCACAAAAGGTCCTCACTGAAACACGGTTTCACTCACATTACAACCTCACATGGGTTTCCCCCTTTAGTCTTTGTTGTGACTACAGCTCTGTAAGATGCTGATAACAGTCCCAAGTATGAGTCAAAGTCAGACGCATCTGCTGCTCTCATCAACGCCCCTCAGACACAGAGACAGGCGTTCTGTGCATATGTGTGTGTGTCTTTTTGAGTTGACAGCATAAGGGAGACAGGAACACTGTGAAGTTTTATGCTCATCCCAGGCATACGCATCTGGTCTGAGAAGTATAGAGACTAATCGGTAGGCCTACTGTCTCTAACCGGGCAGGCACCAGTAACGGCAGAAGTCAGCCTATTATAAACAATCATCTGTTCCAATGTCACAAAATTGTTCCTACAACTCTACACACTATGGACCCATACACACTACGAAGATACACTTATCTGTCTACCAAGCTCCTGATTGAGACCACCAAGGTGTGGTCAAGACTACCTTAACCCTTGTGTTATCTTCGGGTCATTCTGACCCATCAGTCATTGTGACCCACCGTCGTATTGCGACAAATTTACCTCATACAAAAACAAAGTGAAGCATTTTCTTTTAACTGTCGGGCTGTCTCAGACCCCCCACATTGGAATGGTTAAAAGAAAATTATTTGTATTTGTTTTTGTATTGGGTAAAATTGGGTAAACACAACGATGGTTCGTTATGAACCTTTGGGTCATGTGACCCGAAGGCAGCACGAGGGTTAAGGACATTGCTAAGCAAAAGAAGAAAAATAAAACATCACATGGCTGTCAGTTGAGTACCTAGAAACGCAATGACTATAAAAGACACCTCATGTCTTACAGAGGATTGAGTTTCTTTCCATTGTTGGTGGAACGAATGGGAAAACTGCTGAGCTCACCCCGCTGGACCTATTTCCTGTTTTTGTGGAAAATAAATGGTGCTAGAGGACACAGCCGCTGGTCTTTACATGACTGGGCTGTGTCCAGGGCATACTAAAACAAACGCCCTGCTATGGATTGCAAACTCAATGTGTTGTGGTAAAGCTAATTTTTTGGTAGCTTTCTAGCCCATTTGCTCCTGTAAACAGATGGCCTCTAGTGGGTAGTTGATAATGCAAGACTAGTGCTGACGCAAGGATGGAGGCTAGTCCAGCCCTGGTCACAAGGGCTGTGGTTATGGTACTCTCACATACAGGGGACATTTCAGACTGAGCTGTGAAAGCTAGCCTGGCCATGATGCCCAAGGGCTGGTGCTGACTCACATAACATGCACACAAACACCAACAAATACGGCAGGCATAGCCCTAAACACACCCTTTCTTGTCTTGCAACACCATTAAGATGTCTTATGAAGCACACACAATGTGTTTCCTAACAACATGGGCTTAGGTGGGGTAACGGTAATGTTGCCAGAGGCCTTACAGAGCAGGCCAACACCTTACAGAGCAGTCATAAACATGCTGTTTATGACTTTGAACACCAGCTAGCATCGAGCGTGCCAGTACTTGAAAGCTGGGGCAACATGTTAAGTCATTCTCCTTTGCCATTCTCTGTCAGTCAAGTCCTTCTCCCATACTCTGTCCAGATTGGCCCAGTCCAGTTACATTTGTACTCCTCCTCTACAACTGCACTTAACCCTTGTGTTATCTTCGGGTCATTCCGACCCATCAGTCATTGTGACCCACCGTCGTATTGCGACAAATTTACCTCATACAAAAACAAAGTGAAGCATTTTCTTTTAACTGATGGGCTGTCTCAGACCCCCCACATTGCAAAGGTTAAAAGAAAATTATTTTTATTTGTTTTTGTATTGGGTAAAATTGGGTAAACACAACGATGGTTCGTTATGAACCTTTGGGTCATGTGACCCGAAGGCAGCACAAGGGTTAATGGAGCAAACAAAAGTACATATTTGGCATGAGCTAAAGGACAGAAGGAAGCAAAAGGTGTGTCCAGACTGACGTTAAATCTTATGGCTCGTGTTGACCTTCCGAAAAAGACCATTAACTACTCATCTCTGTGGTTAACACAACACAAGGACAATTTATCTCCCTCTATTCACTCTTTCTATTCTTTATGAAATAGAAAGAGAGAAAGAAACACCAAGTGGTGCTCCGTCTCTCTGTCTCCTCTGAGTGAGTGTTTTACAGTGTGAGTGTTTTACAGTGAGTATGTTGTTGCGAGTTTAATAATGGCCTTGGTAGGGCACCTCCTGGAAGTCCACAAGTGTGACGCACAACAGCTGGAGGATTAATCCTGTGGTTCATCACTGCAACAGTCATACATACCAACACACCTAGGCCTACAGGAGCTATTCAAGCCATTAAATCCACTACACATTGTACTAACTGTAGTATCATCATAGCAGACTGCCCTGCAGGCACATGATTATCGTATCCCTTATGATCAACTGCTTCTCTATTCTTATTTGAACATTAAATCAGCAGTCTATCCAGTTTGCCCCACTTGAGAAGAATGTGTCTTCCAGTTAGGCTGAACGGTACAGAGTCAGACCCTATGATGCTAGCTGCTGGCTGATAGAGAAGGTATCAGCATAGTCCTTTCAGGACTATGTGCACCACTAAGTGCATTGACAGGAAGCCATTGGAGCGTAATTGACAGGCTGCTAACTGTATTGATATTCAAATACAGTCGTACAGGGGAGTGCTGAGTATATCATTTGAAATGGGGCTCTTGTTAAGACCTTACACGTATCCTTCTGTCGAGTGACTAATTAGGACTGAGTGGACTGGTTAACACCTCTGTGGGTGAAGCAATCTTCAGAACCCCATTGTATTCACAGAGGTTACAGGCCCTGACAGGATTTCGCCAAGTGAAAGATACTCCCCAGCCTCGGGACAATAACAATAACTTCAGATTTTAGAGAACTTAAGTTCTAAAAAATATCTGTAAGGCTGTGATTCGTTGCCTCAGAGCAGATGACTGAAGTTCACAATACACAGTGAGCTGCTGATGACCTGACTGAGCTTCACAACTTCACAACTGACAGTGAACTATTGGGTTTTCAATTAAGATAAAAGTGATCATAAGGATTGATAGATTTAGGGGAGAGCTGGTTGAGATAGTTGCAATTAGTCACATTTGAGAGAACAGTGACACACGTAATTTCACGCCTGACTTTGTGTGTTCACTTATTGTATTTGGTTTGTCTAGTTGGGTCTAGTAAATAGACTGTATGATGTAAAAAAAAAAAGGAAAATTAGGTTGTGTGTGTGTGTGTGTGTGTGGGGGGGGGGGGGGTAACAGTTAGGGCTACAGAGAGTGTCTAGTCAGAGAGGAAGCAGACCCGAGGGTGTGTCTTGAATAAACACCTGATTATTTTAAAAGCTTAGAACAGAGATATCAGCTAACCTGGTAAAGTATGGATTGTATTCGTTAGCCTTCACCTTCAAAAGTCAGTGCTCCATAAAAAGACAATTTCATTTTTTGCATTCTTCATATTCATTTGAATTGGTCTTATACAGGCAGTAACCCAGATTCCACTTAAACTTTTTGCTCAATAACATATGTTGTGAATTCGGTCGGACATATTGCTTTCTGACGCACATATTTAGCCTATACTTTACCTGCTAACAAGACCGTCGGCAGCAGAAAGCAGTATAACAATCCACACACCACCTGAAGCTCCATGAGAGCGTCCCCAAAGTACGGTTCAACTCCAGTCTACAGCACGGTCCCGCTGACATTCCTCCACGGAACGGACAATTCCAGAAGATCAATAACGTTCAGTAAATCCAGTCCGCGGCAAGAATACATGTTTTTCAAGAGAGACGGAAATCCATACAAGCCCTAGCTTTCATTCATTACGAGTCATTAAATTGGTTATAATTTCCCAAAAGTTAATTTATTTTTTAAGTATCCAATGTGGTTATCCAAACTATAAAACATGGATGTTATGTTCATCAGGCATTGCCTAGCCTACTATTTAGAATCTCTTAAACGTGTTGTTAATATAGCCTACCCTCTTATTGTAAAGAACACTAAAAGTTTTTAAAAGACCTGCTCATAATCCACAGCTGCCCCTTTATTGAATATTCCATGTAAACCAATATCTTCATGGAAAAAGTGATTCACCAGCACTGCAACAGTTGAAGTGTTCTCTCAGTCGGAGTCCGGAGCTTTCATGCTCATGGTCTGGCGCCTCCTCCTCAATTTTCTACTCTTCATAACCTTGCTTCTCAGATAGGTTAGATCTTTTAAAATAACACTACCACGGGGACGTACTACATTTTTGTCAAATTAGTACCCCTTTGGTAATGAGCTAAATTCTTTAACGCTTATTATTTAAAATGTGAGATTACAGTATTATTCAACTACTATTCGGGAGTCAGGTGGCCAAACGGTTAGGGAATCGGGCTAGTAATCTGAAGGTTGCCAGTTCGATTCCCGGCCGTGCCAAATGACGTTGTGTCCTTGGGCAAGGCACTTCACCCTACTTGCCTCGGGGGAATGTCCCTGTACTTACTGTAAATCGCTCTGGATAAGAGCGTCTTCTAAATGACTACATGTAACTAGTAGGCTGCAAGCCTACTTATGCAGCAAGTCAATAAACAACTGCTGGCTAAAAGACTGGACTTTGATTTTCTTTATCATAAATGTGTGTAAGTGTGGCATGTTGAATTGTGTGGCATGTAGAATTGATATTCTAGCGACATACAAGTGCATCTTAGCTACTGAAAGGTGTTTCACTGAGGCCAGCTCTATCTGAATTTTAATGGCGCCCTCCAGTGGTGTTACGACTGTATTTCTGTGCTGAAGTACAAGTTACTCAGTTGAAACCGAACAGATTATAATATACATGTTTTAACATGCCATGTTAAACAGTCAACTATGCACCAAATAATAGAATGAATATGTAACGATGAAAAGTAAAAAAACATTTTCAGCAAATAGTATGCTAAATAATTAGCGTTATGGCCTGAAAAACATAACAAAAAAACATGCTATTCAGTCTCTTAGCCAATCATAATAACAAACAATTGGTTGTTTTGCATACGGCATCAACCTCCCAATGAATATGGGAGGATGGAGTAAAGAGGCGTGGTTTGATCACATTTCGCGCGTAACTTGGTTCCATGTTCATGTGGAAGCAAGTTCCGGTGAGCCGAGACACTGAAGTGTAGTTGATCAGACGAAGTGGCAACTATTTATTTGTCGCTCGTTCCGTCGTGAACAAATTCGTGCTACGTTGAGGGCGGACAATGTCTCAGCCACGAGTTACTGATTTCTTTGTGCAGAGAAAGAAAAGTGATTTATCCAGGGCTTCGCGTGCTAAAGGACAGAAATCAGACAACAATGGTGCACTCGCAGTGGACACTGCGACATTAGCAGTCAGGCCGAAAACCAGACAAAATCGGTCGAAGAACATAATTGCGGTGAAAAACACGGTGAAATCCACGCGTTCGGATAAAGCAGTTGAAGAGGAGTTTTTGAGAGTTATTGACGAGGCAACATCTGTTAAAGTGGGGTCTGAACCAGCGTCGCTGATTAGGTCTGACTCTGAAACGCTCACTTTGTATGAGAGCCCCAAAACCCCGAAAAGAACGTGTGCGGACGCGGAGTTCGATTTAGGCTCAGCCGTGTTCTCTACCACTGCCGACCACAGCACAGCGAAGAAAAAACGACTGCAAGTTGAATCAAGCGTTACAGTGAAAGTCGTCGACAAAACATCAGTAAAGACCGCCAGAAAGAAATTAATCCTCTCAAAAGCCACTGAGCAGGTGAAGTACACTAGCTAGAAGAAGTTGGGTTAGCTAACGAACGTGTATATATTTTTTAATTTGACGGGTAGATAAGATATCGATATCCACTCTGACTACTTCTATTTGTTCTCTATGTGAATAGCAAGATGTGGAGCAAGGTGTCCTGCAGTTGCCACAAAATTTACCACAGTCAGTTGATAATGACTCAAAGACCACCACCACCAAAAACCGTAACCAGAGCACAGCCAATAAGTCACCAACTGGTAACGAGGTAAGAGGCTCAAGACTAAGTAACCACGATTGGCTTGTTTTCATGTACACCGTGTTTGCATTTTCAACCTGAGAAGGTTGTGTACTCAATCACAGTAACTACAAAGCAGTCATGCAAAACAAGGGTGAAATCATTACTGTAATACGGAAGATGACTCTTAAACAGGCTTAATACATGTTGCTTTTGCCACCAGGCTCTCTCCAAAGATGCTGTTACCACCCTTAAGGCTCGGCTTCAGAAGATCAAGGCCCAGGCGGAGAAGCTCTCCTCTTCACCCTCCCCAGCCCCTGAAGCTGTGGCTACTGCCCCAGGTCTCCAGGCCAAGCTAGCCCGTGCCAGACAGCTTGCTGCCCGGGCCGAGCAGAGGAAGGTCTGGGCTACTGAGGACCAAGCCCAGCCACCGGCAGAGGAAGAGTAAGATGGCAATCTTTTGGAATATTTGTATTTAATATTTTTTTCCAGTAAATTTAAACTGACAATTTTATACACTGTACTAGTTTCTTGAGTGCAAAGATGGTTAAAAAAATCCTGTCTAGAACGCAAAGTGCTTTGTTGCTATTGAATGTAATTAGTGCTTTGACGTTCATAGAAGAGAAGTCAGTTTTATTAATGCTGCTGTTAGTAACTGCTGCTGCTCTCTAGTGACTTGATAACAACTCTCCTCCACTTGTCCTAAAGGGAGAAGCAACCAAGCTATCAGCGGTACCACACCCTAGCACAGGACATTCCTCCGGGGCTCAGTTTGCCCTACCACTACAAGCTGCTGGCTGACACGTTCCGCAGCATGGACACCATTACAGGCATGCTCTTCAACCGCTCAGAAACCGTCACCTTTGCTAAGCTCAAACAGGGAGTCGAGGACATGACACGCAGGTAACAAGGCTCAAACATCTGCGTTTGTACACACTGAAATTGTATGTCAGTTTTTTTCTTTTCAATTATCACGTTCTGAAATATGCTGACTTGATATTTCTAACCAGGCGTTTTGAGGAGACTCATGTTGGCCAGATCAAGACAGTCTATCCATCAGCCTACACCTTCCGCCAGGAGAGGAACATCCCAACCTTCAGCTCTACCCTCAAGAAGTCGAGCTACCAGCTCACCTTGGAGCCTGTTCTAGAAGATTCCGAGGGCACGGGGAAGCAAGAGACGCGGCCGACGTTGTCTGCCTCCCTCCAACTGGAGCGGAGGCGTATCTTCCACAAGAGCCTGGTCAACATGGTGAAGGAGCACCACATGGTTAGGAATCACACACACTTCTGTTAACAACAGCTTTGGCCTTTTATCTCTGCTAGTATTATCTGTACCCATGCAACTCATCTGAAATTTATAATCATCACAAAAGCTAATGCCTTTCTTTAAATAAACAGAAGTGTTTGTTCACTACTTGTCAGTGAAAACAAATGTCACTTTATCCGTCTAACCTTATGCTGTGTGTACCGTAGGTGTTCTTGTCCTCGCTGAACCCCCCGGTTACAGTCCCTGATGACATGCTGACCCGCTGGCACCCCCGCTTCAATGTAGACCAGGTGCCCCAGCCCCAACCCAGCTTCCTGCCACAGCCCCCTCAGACAGAGAAGCTGACCACAGCTCAGGAGGTTCTGGATAAGGCCCGTTCCATCATGACCCCCAAGGTACAGCCATACCAGCCTTTGGTCTGCAGTTTTTAGTCATTTATGTGTCTGTGCTGCTGACAGTGTGATCTGTGTTTTGTAGATGGAGAAGGCTCTGGCCAACATGGCCCTGAAGACTGCAGAGACTGCCCGTGCCAAAGAGCTGGAGTGTGTCCCTCCACAGCCAGACACAATTCCTAAGTCTGCCCTAGGGCCGAACCCTGTTGAAACCCCCAGTGCCCTCAAAGGAGTGTCCCAGTCCCTGCTAGAGAGGGTAGGTCATAGTCCATGGTGGTCTTCAGGTTTTCCCACTCATACATCTGGCACCTTCTACATCAAGGCAAACGTATCACAATACTGGGTATACAATACATATCACAATATTTTAACATTTTAAATTAAACTGAAATTCACTTAACAGATTTATTTCCAAAACATGAAACATTTTCAATAATTTTCTTTGTTGTACATACAATTGAGTTAACTCAGTTCAAGTGATTTCTGTGAATGCACACGACGCAGGTGCAGAGTAGGTCGCGTGCTGGTAGCTCAACCAATAGGATCAAACGGACGTCGTATTGTAAAAATATTGCCATAACTCTACGATACAGTGTAAACATTTTGTATTGCGATATATTGTTACACCCCTGGTATTTATATATAATGATGCTGTCTTCCTGTGATCTCAGATACGTACTAAGGAAGCTCAGAAGCTGCAAGTTGCCATGACCCGGAACCCCCTGCAGGAGGAACGCCTGCTGATGTTGTCACGACTCTGCGAGCTGGCAAGGATCCTGAGGAATGTCTTTGTGGCTGAGAAGAAACCTGCCCTCATCATGGAGCTGACGTGCAACCGCATGGTTTCCAGCTACCGCTCCGCTCTCAGCACAGGTACATGTACAATCTCAGCAGAGCATGCACAGGACTGAACAACCGATCCCATGTTTTTTTAAATGCGTATTTGCGTTTTATTTTGTCTATTTCCAGGGGAGATGGAGAAACACCTCAGACTGCTGGCAGAGCTGACCCCTGAGTGGCTGGTCATTCACAAAATCAGAAAGCATTTTTATCTCAAGCTGAACAAGACCATGGACCTCAGCATGGTTCTGCAGAAACTCAACCACAAGATGAAAGAAATTTGAGAACATTGCCACAATTTCTCCCTCAACATCCACATCAAAATGTGGGATTTGATTTGTCTAAACAGTATCTCTAAATGGTTCTCATTGCCACCACATTGCTTTTACTAGTCCAATCACCCGTGAGTGCCTAATGTATGGTTCTAGAACTGGGAGATGGACTAAATGTGCAATTTATAGTGATGAAATGGTGAGAAGTTGATTAGTGTAAACATATACCTGACTTTATCAAGTTTTAATTACAGGCTTTGTTCAATGTCAATTCTAAAACAAGTAAAAACTAGTACATCTGAAGCCCCAGTGGAATTTTGTAATTCATATAAAGATTTGTGCAATTGCCTCTAACTTTTACTCATTATTGTAGGTTTTTAAAGTGCAACAGTATAAATGATGGGTGGTCTGCATTAAGATATACAGCCATGTTTTTTTAGTGGTTTGACTTTTTTGTTTTGTTTTTTACTTGTGGCTATGGGCTGCTGTTAGGTGGCCATCCATGTTGAAGTCCTGTTTCAGCATTATTAATTTAAAGAAATTAAAATGAATGGTGAAACCCTAATCAGTTAGTGTTTAAAGACATTCAAATGAGTAAACTGATATGTAAAACTTGTACACTGAAGTGAGATGCTTAGTTTAATATGAACCTCTATTGAGAAACATTCTAACATTTTATTGAAACATGCACTAATATCCAAAAAGGCACCAGCATAAGTTCATACCGATACTTATTGCATACAAATTAATGGAATGCTAAACTTTCATAGGTATATTGCATGAATTGTCAGACATTTCCTGTGAAATAAACCAATGTGGAAACAGTAAGACTTAAATGAATGCCCAAGATGAATGTGCATCACCTGAATAGAGAAGACGATGGATATCTCAATAGTGGTGTACCATGTTGAAGCAATCAACTTTTATAAACCTTTTTTAGGTGAGTATATTGTGGGGCATTTGTAGGAAGTTATGAGATTGTCTTTGTCTCTATGTGGAAGAACTATGAATAATATGAAATGTATTTGAGAAACATTTGTTTCTTATGGGTGGCATGTTTGGGCCCATTTCACCATACAGGGAAAACGGTCCCTCAGTATTGCACCAGTGAGAAAAGAGGGAAAGGCTTCAGCTTTTCCACCCCATTGAGGTCTTTGAGCTCGATGACCACCAAGCAGCCAAGCACATCAGCTTTCTGCTTTTTCATCAGCTCACAAGCAGCGTACAGCGTCCCTGGCAGATGAGAAGAACAGACAGGAAGACAAAAAACAAGATTGATGCTCATCGAGGCCTTTTAGGTTGCAGATTGGGCTAATCTGCAACACATGCAGTTGTAAAGCCACAAATGTTTTTGTTCTATCAACATATTTCAGTGAGACCCTCACCTCCAGTTGCTAGCAGGTCGTCAATAAGGAGGACCTTCTGCCCCGCAGACACAGCATCTTCCTGGATCTCAGCCTCTGCCTAGAGGAACACAACATGCAATCGACTGCTACTCTACAGCAACAGTAGGGGCCTCCAACTGTGTTCCTGAGAGCTATCTGCTGTAGGTTTTCACTCCAACACTAATCTAGCACACCTGATTCTATTAATTAGCTGGTTGATCGGGTAATAAGTGTTGAATCAGATCAAATAAGTGTGGTTGGAGCAAAAACCAACAAGCAGGTAGCTCTCCAGGAACAGGGTTGGAGACATTTAAGCTACAGTCACCAGAATGACTGCTGTCACATTTCATTGCACTTCAAGATCTGACAGGCAAAGCAGTCTTAACCATCATCTGTATTTCTCACAGTATCTCCAAGTGCCTTACGAAGACTAGATTACATGAATGGGAGATCACCATTGCCACTGAAAGTTGGGTTTCTTACCTTGCCGTATTCAAGGGTGTAGGACACAGAGACAGTTGGTCCAGGCAGCTTGCCCTTCTTCCTTATGAGGGCAAACCCTACTCCTAACCTCTGGGCCAACAGGGGCCCAAACAGGAACCCTCGTGCATCCAGACCTGCACACCATGGAAACACATCACAACAAGGTCTAACATAACTAGCCCATTATCTGTAATAATTTACCATGCCATATCCAAAACCAACCCCAGAGAAAGTTTACGATTCTGGAACATTGAACCGTCTTGTGAAACAGGTGACACCTTATTTGTGCTACGAGAATGTCCTGTATTTACATTTATAGTTCCAGTGTAGGGCAGGGCTGCGGTTCATTCATGAAGTGAATCCCTCCCACGTGACCTTGTGTCCCCTCTAAAGATGTATGACAGACAAGTCAGACAGCATGAAAATGATCGAAAATGTAATCGCCACAAAGAGTGGAAGTGGCATGAGCACAGGAATATGACAGGGTACCGACATCAATCTTAACCCTTGTGTTCTCTTTGGGTCATTCTGACCCATCAGTCATTGTGACCCACCGTCGTATTGCGACAACTTTACCGCATACAAAAACAAAATTAATCATTTTCTTTTAACCGTTGGGCTGTCTCAGCCCCACACATTGCGAAGGTTAAAAGAAAATTATTTTTATTTGTTTTTGTATTGGGTAAAATTGGGTAAACACAACGATGGTTCGTTATGAACCTTTGGGTCATGTGACCCGAAGGCAGCACAAGGGTTAAATGAAGCAACTACAGCAATACGTACTGCATAAATGATAAAAAGGCGTAGGCTACGTAGCGAGGTGAAGTTAGTTTCATATTCGACATTCAACATTCGTCTCACATTCATCTGGAATAATATGTGGAGCTGGCTACAATCCAATGATATTATGTTGCCATCCTTGACAGTAAAGATGATCAAGTTTGGTGTTTTTGTGGAGGACAAGAACTTGGATTTTGTTCTCAATATTGTGGTCTTATTGGGAAAGTTCTTTTTACACAAATGTAGATACTTTAAAACTAAACCTAGCTTGAATCATTGGAAGAATGAGTTAAAATATTTGAGTAAATCCTTAAATCTGATAAAAGACAAGAAAGCTCTTAAAGCTATCTATCAAGGATAATATCTTAAGTTAAATTAATATGTAATATTTAGTTTTGTTGTTATGTAGTTTGAAAGTCATTATTATCATTATTTCGTTTTTGGGTATTGTCTATATTCGTCTATTGGTGATTTTGTTCTTGTTCAAACTGAGGCAGGGGATGTATTCATTGATATGAAAATGTTAAAGTGCCTGGATTGTTTGTATTTGATCTGAATTAAAATAAAATAAACGCTAGTTTGCAGTGTCGGGTTATGGACCGGGTTTAAACTACCTGTACAATTTTGAAAAATTATGAGTCTTATAATATTTCTATGACTACAAAACCTCAAACAGACACCAGATTATTCTAACAATGTGTAGTCTAGTCTACTTCCATACCCTTTACTTTTTCAATTAATGTAAAAAAAAGAAAAAGATAGAAAATCGCTAATCTCTGGAAATAGCATGAAATCCTCACTAATCTTATTTTTTTCAAAATTGTGTTGAATCTCAAATTGACACCAGATTATTCTAATAATGCCTGGCTTACTTCCACATCCTTTACTTTATCAATAAAATGTGTCCAAAAAGAAAGAAATTGCAAAACCTGAAAATAGCATTAAACCACACTAAACATAATAACTCAAGTGTTTATTACTGTGGTAGTCATTTCGTTGCGTTTTAATTTCGTTAATTTGTTATTGACATTCTTTAATGTAAGTGGCGTGGTGACATAATTGCACCCCCCAGTAAATAAAGAGACACAATATTCAAACAAAGAATCTTATACCGAATTTTTAGTGTGTTTGCTGCAAGCAAAAACACTATTGTTATTCTGCATACTTATTGGGTGTGCTTTGCCTTCGGCAAGGGCACAACCTTTGTTCTTTCACATATATATTTATTATTTATTTTTGCCCCCCTAAATCTTTGTCAATATTTGGCCTACATAGACAACCTAGGTGTCAAAAGTTTCGTCTTGGTAGCGATTGAGTTGCTTGTATTTTTATTTACGTTCCGTTGCATGGTTTAGGCTCAAGTTAAGTTTTTGTGGCGAAAAGTGAAGCTAACGGAGGCTAATTTGCTAGCCACAGTCACTGACGTTACTAACGTCACTACGTCACTAACGTCACGAAAACACGCGTGACTACGTGTAGAAGAACATTCTATTTACTCATTTTACTTTGTGATGTGAAACACAATTGTGAAATGTAATGTACAATATTAGCTGATATTATTAAGGAAGTAGGCACACATCTACTTTCGGAAACGGTAGTCTACTATTTCACTGAAGCATTAGCATCATGACATTAGCCTCTGTTGCCCGGGCAACACATACTACAGTGGTCTATGATGCATCTGTTTTCAATCGTTAAAATAAACATTCCTCACAAATACATTTTCGTTGTAGGATTTATTATGACATTACATTACAAGTAAACGATTTGTTGGTGAAATTATCATTACCTGTGGTTTCAAACCAGTGTTGCTCACTGCAACGCTGTAGCATAGGCGAGGCACACTACAAAAACTTTTTAGGAAGTCAAACGGCGACAGAACATGTTTGGCACTCCCCTTACTTATATCAAAAGTCTTTCAATAGGTGAAACTATCTGACTACTAACCTGAACTTCATTGCCACAGCCTAAACTTTGTCAATCTGTTCATGAAAATAATTAATTTCAGCCTAAACCGTACAACGGAACGTTGAATCGAATTCAACCAACGCAATCGCTACCAAGACGAACACAGCAGTAGTCTAGTACTGTACTGTAGTAGTAGAATTTACGGGGCAGCTTCTCCACACAGGGCTATATCGCATTTTGCGTTGTTACTGACAATGATCGCTACCAGTGAGCTTTTTATGAATGAGCGATTTTCCACTACATAAACGTCAATCTTATTTACGTTTTTGGGGGCATATTTTCAGTTAGCAGATGGTACTGTTTGAATCGCGATTCCATCTTCTACTGCCGGTAACGTCGTAGAATAATCTTCAAAGGGGGTTCTTTATTAATGAATGAATGCAATATGAGTAGGCTAAATGCCTGAAAATATCACGAGAAGGGAAAACTTAAAAGGACGTTTAAGTCATAGAGATTAGGTCAATTTTTACACCGGTCTGCCAAATTTATTCGTTTTGATTCAGCTATGAGGCTGCCTCTTGCAGGGGAAATAAGAAGACATCATATTTCATTCTACACTTCACTCGTATTTTGAGTTGTAAATGAGCAGCAAAAAAAAGATGCTTTTAAATCTATGTAATCTTTATAAGCAAAAACACTATTGTTATAAGTATTGTTCTTTGAATCTTTATTCAACTTCTTCTATTTCTTCCAAGACACCTTTCAGCGTCTTCAAATCTTCAGCTATTAAAACCGTTCAGCTATCAAAAAATTCAGCAGTTTCAGGCCATGGGTGCTATGACTTTTCTGCTTTGTACCTCTTATGCTTGAATTAATATAAATCAATATTCATAATATGTTTAACATGGGTTTCCAATGGAGTTTTCTTTCAAAATCCTCTCAAACTTCTTTAAACTTCTTCAACTTCCGAATCCTTCTTCTTCCTCAATCTTTCAGCTAGAGCCACCATTTAAACTTTAAAATGTTGACAAAACCCTAAACTATTTTAAATAATTCATCTTTTTGATATCTATTCAACTTTTTTCAATATCACTGATTATGTTTCATGACTTTTTCAAGCCGTTTCTGAGATTTACATGGGTGTTTACGTGAAACCCTAGAGTGCAGACTGAAACGCTTAGAGTGGAGGGCAGCTTCGGATGTCGTTGAAAAAATATTTCTAGTTTGCCAGCATTGCCACAATTTTCGCTCTTCATGCTTCATTTTTGGATCAATAGCTAATTTTGTGCTGGTCGTAGACAGTTGTCTGTTGAATCCAACAGACGTACACATTTGTTCAGAGCCCCACGAAAGCGAGACAAAGTCCAACTCTCGCCCCATAGAGACCAATGCAAATCTGGTGACAAAATCGTCAGAGAAAGCAAAAAGAACAAGATTTTGAAACTGCCGGTAGAGTCGTATTTCTGACCGCACAGAAATATAAAGGACATCTCTGGTTTCGGCAGAGTCTTGGGTCTCGGAAAATATCCTTATTTTTTGGATTGGACGTATAGTTTTGCGTCTAGGTCAACTTGTTTGAGGTGTGGATGCTAGGTAAATGTTCGTTTTTCTCTCTGCCTAGCTCGTTAGCCGTCACAGCTGCGCCATCACCGTGACAACCAAACAAACACGCACCAGGAAAGCAAAAGGAACACGTTTTCGAAACTGCAGGTAGAGTCGTATTTCTGACTGCACAGACTATAAAGAATATCTCTGGTTTAGGCAGAGTCGTACAGTTTTGCGTCTCGGTTAACTTGTGTGAGGTGTTCTAGCTACATTTCTGTTATTCTCTCGTTTAATCGAGCTAGCGCGATGGCTCCCCATAACTAAAAACGGTTCGACTTTTTTTCCACAATCGACCAAATTGGCCAAACAAGGTATGTACATTGAGCTTAAAGTGTACATAATCTAGCTAGATCGTTTTTATTTTAGCAAGTTTCACAGAAATCTGCAAAAATCGAGGCTCAAGACTGTCATAGCTGACCGTCACGAACAGCCAAAAACCGGGGCTGGGGCATGTGTTTGCTGCAGCTGGCGTTAATCCTACGAACAAACGCTTCGTAACTGGAAAGTTTTTACTTTTAATTGACGATATTGAACACAGATGTTAAGTAAATTGTCTTTACTCTAAATATCTTCTCCGTTTTCAATTTGAAGCAGTAAATCTTACACAGTAGGAATTCTCCCACAACATCCGCTCGCTCTGCTTTGACTAACAAATATGTTCTCAGTCCACCATACATTAGACGAGCTAATTTTCGAGCACTTTCGATACAAGATACAGGCCATGTTAGAGTTGAATTGTGTGGGCAATGTAGAACAGCAGACAGATTTGAAATATGATCTTTTGTTATGGCCATTCTAGTGACACTATGACTGTCATCATACGGCGAAACCAGGTCACATAGCTAGCTACGTTTTTCCAGACATAATATTCGTTACCTAGCTACAAACAAATGCTTCGTAACTGAAGAGTATTTACTTTTTATTGGCGATATTGACAACAGAGGTTAAGGAACTTGTCTTTAATCAAAAGATGGTCTCCGTTTTCAATTTGAAGCAGTAGATATGGCTTACTGTAGAAAGTCTCCCATTGCATCCTCTCTCTAGCTTAGCTTCGGCTACAGATGGACGACAATCACTATGCATGCATTATTCACGCCTACGGTGTTAATACAGTCTGTAAAAATACCACTTTGACACACTTGCAAGATGATCCGCTGGTTAGATGTAGCATGATCTTATTTACTACCCACAATAGTTCAGACCAATTTGAAACCTGAGCAAATGACTTTCTACTAAATTTTCAAATTCTTCTGAATTATTTCTCTTTTTGCATTGTTCTTCTCTTTTCTGTAGTTTTGTGCCTTTGTCCAGCTCCTGCCCCTTTCAAAAATACCTTTCGGGCGCTTTGAAGCTTCAGCTTATAACTTCCTACTAAATGTTCACTATTTTCAGCTTTTTTAGCATGGTCAGCTATCCCCATTTTTTTTCCTTGTAGGCTTTCTGGACCTGCTCATGGAGCCTGGGCGATTTGGTGCTAAGCATCTTGGCTTTCAGCTTTTTCCTTTCTTCTATTTTTCCCAGGTGCCAGGTGTTAACCATTCTTTATTACCCCTCTTTCTATAGCCCAAGACTTTGGTGGCTGCCCCTACGTAGGACTTTTTGATGTTCTCCCACTTGTCTTGGGTATCCAAGTCTTTGTCCGCAGGGTTGGCCAGAGCACTGAAGCGGTTAAAGCCTACAAGGAAAAGGATAGAGAGGTAAAGAAGAGTGCGAGGAGTGACAAGAGGGCCTTTGTTGAGGACTTGGCAGAGAAAGCTGAACGTGCAGCTGCGCAGGGCGAGTTGAGTACAATTTATAAGATCACAAAGCAACTCACAGGCAAGTACACCAGCCAGCCGGCCCGTCAAAGACAAGCAAGGCAACATCCTCACCACTGAGAGTGGCCAGATCGCGAGATGGGTTGAGCATTTCCGTGAGGTACTCAACTGCCCAGAGCCAGACGACCCTGCCAACCCTCCACCAGCAGAAACTGTCCTTGACATCAATACCAGCCCCCCAAGTAAGGAAGAGGTCAAACTCGCCATCAAAGCCTTGAATAATGGGAAAGCCGCCGGCATAGACTCTGTCCATGCAGAGATGCTGAAAGCTGACCTTAACACCTCGGTCAAGGTGCTTACTGATCTCTTTAACCCTCGTGCTGCCTTCGGGTCACATGACCCAAAGGTTCATAACGAACCATCGTTGTGTTTACCCAATTTTACCCAATACAAAAACAAATAAAAATAATTTTCTTTTAACCTTGGCAATGTGGGGGGTCTGAGACAGCCCAACGGTTAAAAGAAAATGCTTCACTTTGTTTTTGTATGCGGTACAGTTGTCGCAATACGACGGTGGGTCACAATGACTGATGGGTCAGAACGACCCGAAGATAACACAAGGGTTAAAGACATCTGGGAGAGGGAAGTAATACCCCAAGACTGGGACAAGGGCCTGATTGTCAAACTCCCCAAGAAAGGAAACCTCCAAAACTATGACAACTGGAGGGGCATCACCCTGCTGTCAGTACCATCTAAGGCCTTCTGCAGGATTCTACTGGACAGAATTGACGCCGCTATTGACCGGACGCTACGGCAAGAACAGGCAGGGTTCAGGAGAGGAAGGGGCTGCATAGACCAGATCTTTGCTCTGAGGAACATTATTGAGCAGTGCGTAGAATGGAACACCCCCCTGCACATCAACTTCATCGACTTTCGCAAAGCCTTTGACAGCCTACATCGTGACACCCTATGACACCTAAGATTGTTAGGGCCTATGGAGTCCCCCCAAAACTGGTCACTCTCATAGGGCTGTTCTACCGCCACTTTGAATGCAGCGACATTGTTAGTGGTGAGCCATCCACATGGTTCACTGTGGAGTCTGGTGTGCGGCAAGGGTGTACCATTTCCCTCATTCTCTTCCTGATTGCCATAGACTGGGTCATGCGGAATACAATTGACAGACCCAGGGGTATCCAGTGGACTTTGTTCTCCCAACTTGAAGACCTAGATTTTGCCGATGATCTTGCTGTCCTTGCACCAAAGCACATTCACCTGCAGGAGAAAACTGACAGACTGAACAAATTTGCCCAACAGGTAGGGCTGAACATAAATGCACCCAAAACCCAAGTGATGTGCATCAATGCCACCCCAGATGCACCAATCACAGTGAACGGGCACACTCTTGACTATGCTGAGGTATTTACATATTTGGGAAGCCTCGTCAGCAAAGACAACTCTGCACAAAAAGATATTAGAGCAAGACTCTGAAAGGCACAGGGTGCTTTTGCTAGGCTACACTCCATCTGGAAGTCTAAGCAATACAGCTTAAGAACAAAGGTCCGACTCTACAACAGTAACGTAAAATCTGTGTTGTTGTACGGCTCGGAGTGCTGGCGAGTAGCATCCTACGACATGAAAAAAGTCAAAGCCTTCCATAATGGATGCCTCAGGAAACTCTGTCGAATCTTCTGGCCTGAGAAAATAACCAATGCACATCTATACAAGAAGACTAAGTGCAACAGTGTAGTGCTAGAGATCAAATGCCGCCGACTCAAATGGCTCGGACACGTTCTCAGGATGGACCAGGACCGCATACCCAAGATCGCCCTACGATGGACTCCACCTGGGAAAAGGAAGCAAGGCCGGCCCAAGAACACCTGGCGGCGAACGGTGACAGCGGAGCTGAAGGAGATGAACCTAACCTGGGGCGAGGCACAGCATGCGGCACAAGACAGGTCCAGATGGAGGCAGATCGTCGAAGCCTTATGTCCCATTAGGGACGAAGAGGATTAGTAGTAGCTATCCCCATTCAGGTTTTCGGCATTCTCACTGCTGTTTCGCAGGAACAGCCTTTTCTAGTTAGTTATGCGATTACTCAATAAGCGCGTCTACATGATTCTTTTTATTAATCGTTGTATGCTCCACGGACAAAACTTGCACCATCATCCTTCAGCAACAAAGTGTCGCCGTGTCTTCCTGTATCGGCCCTACTGCTGTATGTTTCATTCAATCAACACATTGAATCCTACTAAGAAAGCCGAGTAAACGCAGTCAATGCACACATCTGCTACTGCTATTACTATCCCAACTATAATTTCAGCTGTTAAGACTATAATATTCTTTTTATGACTAGCTAGCCTAGGCCTACTTCTTCTTCTGTTTAACAGTTCAGCTTTCAGCTTCTCCCGCATTGTATTTCAGCTCTTAGCGTTGTTAGATGATGCAGTTCAGTTTCCACACTGCCTCTTTTGTGTGACTCACACATTTTTGACATTCATTTCAGCTTGCGGGTATTTTCTCATTTCTGTATTTTCTGCAATTTAAGAAAAATAATTTAATCTTTCAGCATTCCAACGCATTTTCAGCAGGAAATGACTTTCTAGTTCTGCATACTTATTATTAGTGTGTTTGCTGCAAGCAAAAACACTATTGTTATTCTGCATACTTATTTAGTGTGTTTGCTGCAAGCAAAAACACTATTGTTATTCTGCATACTTATTATTGTGAGTTCAGCATTCTCACTATTGTTTTTCAACTTAGTTCTTCCGCCGTTTTTTGGCCTTTAACTAGTTCTGCATACTTTCACCGATTCCTACAATTTTTGTATCAAAACGTTCAGCTCCTTCAGGAGATGTTGGCTATGACTTTTGGTATTTCTCACTTTTATACTTTTTAAGACATTATGGTTTTTGTGCAAATTATTCTCCCATTAAAAGTAATGGTAAATCCTTTCAAATCATTAAAAAGCTTCCTCCTCTTTCAAACGTAACTACTTCAGCATACTTTCAGCTAGAGACACCATTCAACCTTTAAAATGTTCACAAGACATTCAGCTATTCACAAATGATTCAGCTTTTTTCAAATATTCAGCCAATTTTGAATTATGACAGTTTGAAATACATTAAAATGTTTGCTCCTTGATTTTTATGAATGAGCAGCCAGCAGAGTGGCACACTCTGCTGGCTGCTCTTTTTCTGATATTCAACTAAATTGTCAAACAAATTCCTCTAACGTTCATATAGTTTAACTTACAGAAACAAGTTATACCTTAAAATGTAGGGAAAATTGTCCTCTTTCAGCCAATGTAACTACTAAAGAGCTCACATTGACAGATTTTCAGCTATGAGCCTTGAAGCGAGAGCAGCCTTTCAAATTCTCTCACTAACTTCAATGGAGAGGTGGGTAAAATTCGTCAGAGAAAGCGAAAGAAACAAGATTTTGAAACTGCCGGTAGAGTCGTATTTCTGACCGCACAGACATATAAAGGACATCTCTGGTTTCGGCAGAGTCTTGGGTCTCGGAAAATATCCTTATATTTTGGATTGGACGTATAGTTTTGCGTCTAGGTTATCTTGTTTGAGGTGTGGATTCTAGCTACATTTCTCTTATTCTCTGCCCTCAGCGCGTTAGCAATCATAGCTGCACCATCACCGTAACGACAGACACGCACCACTCAGTCTCTCACACAGGTGATTGGTACGTTTACTTGACCATGAGAAACCTGATTACTAGCAATTGTCGGTTTATGACAATAATACGATTACTCCGTTTACATGTGTAATTAGTTATGCGATTACTCAATAAACGCGTCTACATGATTCTTTTTTATTAATCGTTGTATGCTCCACGGACAAAACTTGCACCATCATCCTTCTGCAACAAAGTGTCGCCGTGTCTTCCTGTATCGGCTCTACTGCTGTATGTTTCATTCCATCAACACATTGAATCCTACTAAGAAAGCCGAGTAAACGCACTCAATGGTAGGCTACATCTGCTACTGCTAATACTATCCCAACTATAATTTAATCTGTTAAAACGATAATATTCTTGTTACGACTAGCTAGCCTACTTGTTCTTCTGTTTAACAGTTCAGCTTTCAGCTTCTCCCGCATTTTAGGCTATTTTAGCTCTTAGCTTTATTAAGATGATGCAGTTCAGCTTCCACACTGCCTCTTTTGTGTGACTCACACATTTTTGAAATTAATTTCAGCTTGCGGGTATTTTCTCATTTCTCACTTTTATACTTTTTAAAATATTAAGGTTTTTGTGCAAATTATTCTCCCTTTAAAAGTAATGGTAAATCCTTTCAAATCATTGTTGGAATGCTGCTCCAGCCCCCTTCAAAAATACCTTTCGGTACTATACTATTTTCAGCTTTTTTAGCATGGTCAGCTATCCCCATTCAGGTTTTCAGCATTCTCACTGCTGTTTCGCAGGAACAGCCTTTTCTAGTTGGGTGTGCTCAAGTCTTCGGCGAGAGCACAACCTTTGTTCTCTCACATATATATTTATTATTATTATTTATTTTTGCCCCCTTAAATCTTTGTCAATATTTGGCCTACATAGACAACCTAGGTGTCAAAAGTTTCGTCTTGGTAGCGATTGAGTTGCTTGTATTTTTATTTACGTTCCGTTGCATGGTTTAGGCTGAAGTTAAGTTTTGGTGGCGAAAAGTGAAGCTAACGGTGGCTAATTTGCTAACCACAGTCACTGACGTTACTAACGTCACTACGTCACTAACGTCACGAAAACACGCGTGACTACCTGTAGCAGAACATTCGTTTCGCATCTGTTAACTTGGGGGATAGCTAGGCTAACTATAGCTTTACTGCAAGGCAGCTGCAGAAACGCCACAAGCAAAGAGACCAGGGTGATAACTATTTACTCATTTTACTTTGTGATGTGAAACACAATTGTGAAATGTAATGTACAATATTAGCTGATATTATTAAGGAAGTAGGCCCACATCTACTTTCGGAAACGGTAGTCTACTATTTCACTGAAGCATTAGCATGACATTAGCCTCTGTTGCCCGGGCAACACATACTACAGTGGTCTATGATGCATCTGTTTTCAATCGTTAAAATAAACATTCCTCACAAATACATTTTCGTTGTAGGATTTATTATGACATTACATTACAAGTAAACGATTTGTTGGTGAAATTATCATTACCTGTGGTTTCAAACCAGTGTTGCTCACTGCAACGCTGTAGCTTACGCGAGACACTACAAAAACATCTACAGTACACAGCTGTTTAGGAAGTCAAACGGCGACAGAACATGTTCGGCACTCCCCTTACTTAAATCAAAAGTCTTTCAATAGGTGAAACTATCTGACTACTAACCTGAACTTCATTGCCACAGCCTAAACTTTGTCAATCTGTTCATGAAAATAATTAATTTCAGCCTAAACCGTACAACGGAACGTTCAATCGAATTCAACCAGCGCAATCGCTACCAAGACGAACACAGCAGTAGTCTAGTTTACTGTAGTAGAATTTACCGGGGCATCTTCTCCACACAGGGCTATATCGCATTTTGCGTTGTTACTGACAATGATCGCTACCAGTGAGCTTTTTATGAATGAGCGATTTTCCACTAAATAAATGTCAAGCTTATTTACGTTTTTGGGGGCATATTTTCAGTTAGAAGATGGTACTGTTTGAATCGCGATTCCATCTTCTACTGCCGGTAACGTCGTAGAATAATCTTAAAAGGGGGTTCTTTATTATGAATGAATGCGGTAGGCTAAATGCCTGAAAATATCACGAGAAGGGAAAACTTAAAAGGACGTTTTAAGTCATAGAGATTAGGTCAATTTTTAGACCGGTCTGCCAAATTTATTCGTTTTGATTCAGCTATGAGGCTGCCTCTTGCAGGGGAAATGACAAGACATCATATTTCACTCTACACTTTACTCGTGTTTTGAGTTGTAACTGAGCAGCAAAATCTATGTAATATCTATAAATAATAAGTAGGCCCTATGCATTTTTATATAAAATATACAGAAATATCAGTTGTAAAAATGTCATTCAAAAACGGACCCCTGTGCAACCGACGCAAGCAAGCACACCCTACAATTTCCCTAGAAATTGTACCCTCTAGTTTTTTTTTATTTTCCTCCCACTTTTTTCCGTCGCCTACTCCTTTCACACCATTTAAGCTAGAAACACCGTTCAAACTTCATTCGATAAAGTCTGAACTGCTCTAGTGTGCTATTACTTTTCTCATTGATAACTTTTAAAGTTTTTAAGGTATTAAAGTTTAAAGTGCTAAAAAAATGAATGGGTTTCAATGGTTCAGAATGTTCAAGTCAAATTCAATTGTGACGTCATGCACTGACAGAACTGTTTCTCACCGCGTCAATTTTTGACACTGTTTAACACTTTCCTGCCTGAATATGCAGACTTTTTCAAATAATATACCTGAACTTTTTAACCACTTTCACTACAAGATAGAGGATAAGTTAGAGCGTTTGAAATGTGCGTACTTTTGTCGTGAATTCAGAACAGCAGACAGATTTAAGATAGACTATTTTGTTTAAAAGTTATGACCACTGAAGTGATGTGGGATAACGCAATTCCAAGCTAGCGCGATGGCTCTCCATAACTAAAAGCGGTTCTACTTTTTTCAACAATCGACCAAATTGGCCAAACAAGGTATGTACATTAGGCTTAAAGTGTACATAATCTAGCTAGATTATTTTTCTTTAAGAAAGTTTCACAGAAATCTGCAAAACTTGATTCTCAACACTGTCATATCCGACTGTCACGAACAGCCAAACCGGGGTCACGAAAGGTTTACTGCAGCTGGCGTTACTACGAACAAAAGCTTCGTAACTGAAACGTTTTTACTTTTAGTTTACGATATTGAACACAGACGTTAAGAAACTTGTCTTTACTCTAAATATATTCTCCGTTTTCAATTTGAAGCAGTAAATCTAACAGTAGGAATTCTCCCACGACATCCGCTCGCTCCGCTTTGACAAATATGTTTTCTCAGTCCACCATACATTAGACAAGCTAATTTTCGAGCACTTTCAATACAAGATACAGGCCATGTTAGAGTTGATATATATACATAATTGTGTGGGCAATGTAGAACAGCAGACATATTTGAAATATTATCTTTTGTTCTAAAGTTATGGCCATTCTAGTGACGAGTGCTTACAACGCTAGCTACGACTGTCATCATACAGTACTGTAGCTGCCATAGAACGGCGAAACTAGCTACGTCTATCGTTCGTTACCTACAAACAAATGCTTCGTAACAGTATTTACTTTTTATCGGCGATATTGACAACAGAGGTTAAGGAACTTGTCTTTAATCAAAAGATCGTCTCCGTTTTCAATTTGAATTTGAATCTAGCTTACTGTAGGAAATCTCCCATTGCATCCTCTCTCTAGCTTCTTCAACTAAAGATGGACGACAATGACGATGCATGCATTATTCATGCCTACGGTGTTAATACAGTCTGTAAAAATACCACTTTGACACACTTGCAAGAAATGATCCACTGGCTAGATGTAGCATGATCTTATTTACCACCCACAATAGTTCTGCTTTTTTTGCAGCAGCATTCTGGGTTAGAGTAGCTAACTTTTCCAGTTGCACAACAAAGTCACATAATGTGACGAGATTGAATTTAAAAAAACTCACCAGGGACAACGACAACATCGGCAACCCTGCACTATGGATTATTATTTTGATGTCATCTTTAAATTAAGTGTCTGAACAGGACTGGTTGTGCAGGCACACACGATTAGTTTCTCCTTCATATTGAACCTAAAACCTAGATTCTAGGTTAGAAATGTTGACAATGACCAACAGTTGCTACGTTACAAGAAACAAGGAACCAATCCGATTGGCCAAAGCTCTTCACTGTTCAAACTTTTTTCTGTTTCTACATCTTTCAATTATTAATACTTTTCAGAATGGGTTTTATTCGCCAAGAAACATCACACAGACAAGGAATTTACTGTGGCAGGAAGGTGCACACATTAAACATATAAGAATCTTAAATAAGAAGTGTACAAGTCTAACTAATACTAAGGTTTAAAAATGTAAAAGGTTTAGAATGAAATAAAATGGCTCTAACATAACGCTTTAACATTCATGAAATTAAATAAGATACCCTTTTCATCACTCTTTTTTCTCCTTTTTCAACCGTGAGAAAATATTGCAATGCATAACAATGACAGATATACTTTTAACACCGTCTCACCATTTTGGTTTCAAAGCAACACTTTTTTTCACGTTCATACTGCTGACATACTTTTGTCTGCTATGATATTGATAACTGTTATGCAATATACTATTCATCACTATATTTGCTCATTTTTCTAACTTTTCTAACCCAAACTTTTTTCTGTTTCTCAATCTTTCATTCTTTAATACTTTTAACTAGTGGTGGGCCGTTATCGGCGTTAACGCGCTGCGTTAACGTGAGACTCTTATCGGGCGATAAAAAAAATATCGCCGTTAATCTATTCTCAAAGTTGGGTTGGGACCTGGGTCTGTACTACGCAAGCTATAATGACTTTCACCTTGATATTTTAGCGCGGATGTATACCTAGCCGAATTGCACTGTAGAGGGCGAGAACGAGTCTTTGAACCTGTGTGTATGCCTTGTGTATGAAATTATCACATCAAACGTAACGTGCTAACATGGATGCAGCTATGAAGCCGCCTGGTTTGCTTCAGGGAAAATGTATTTTTAAGAAGCTTCCCAATGGAAACCTCGACAAGACTATGGTTGTTTGCACCTTGTGCTATGCGGAATTAGTTTACTGTAGGAGTTCTTCCAGTCTCAAATACCACCTAAACGCAAAGCATCCCTTAGCTAATGAAGCCGCCTGGTTTGCTTCAGGGAAAATGTATTTTTAAGAAGCTTCCCAATGGAAACCTCGACAAGACTAAGGTTGTTTGCACCTTGTGCTATGCGGAATTAGTTTACTGTAGGAGTTCTTCCAGTCTCAAATACCACCTAAACGCAAAGCATCCCTTAGCTAATGCGGAAGATGACGGGCCAAGCACTGATGTAGCGCAGGGGAAGAGTCGTCAAACTACTGTTTGAGTGCAACCGAGGCAAGCCCGTCAGCACAGCTATCAGCCAAGCTAACTAATCTAATAAACAGTTAATAAACACAAGTACATCTTATTGAACATAATTTATTTTCATCACCAATTATATAGAACAGCTTTCTCAAGCAGTTTGTGATGCATTTTGGAAACAGGAGATGAGCCCCTGGTCTAATGCGCCACCTGGCTTGAGAAACCCGTTCTCAAAGACTTACTTTTAGTCATTATTTGGGTAGCACACATTCTGAATGCCTTCGGTGGAATTCAAATGAGCCATTTTAATCTAGATTAACGCCAAAATTACAGTGAGATTAATCTAGATTAAAAAAATTAATCTATGCCCACCACTACTTTTAACGATTAAAAATGTATGAAAGTCAATAAGATACTCTTTTAATCACTGTTTTTTCTCAATTTTCAACAGTAAGAAAATATCGCAATGCATAACAATGACAGATATACTTTTAACACTTTCTCACCATTTTCTTTTTAAAGCACATACCTCTTTTAAAAATTTTGTAAAACCTTCTTCACTATTCAAGCCATCAAAACAATCGTTTCAACTGCTTTCAGCAAACACACACATTTTCTTCAGGAAATGTACCTTTCTAGTTTAAATAAACATTTAATAACATTTAAACATTGAAAGCATGCAGCCAAGGAGCTCTTCCCCTTTATTACTTAGTTATCAACTGTTTGATAAATGTAATCTAATCTTATATAAAAGCATAATAGAAGTAACAGCTAGCTGGCGTCAGTTACTTGTTAAATGCATAGATAATGTTTAAAGATCCCACGACATGCTGTTTTTGGATGCTTTTATATAGGCCTTAGTGGTCCCCTAATACTGTATCTGAAGTCTCTTTCCCGAAATTCAGCCTTGATGCAGAATTACAGCCAATACGAGCAGTACCACAATGAGTTTTCCTCAGGACATGCCGTTTCTGTGTCTGTAGTTTTAAATGCTATGAGGAAGAAAGAGGCAGAGCTAACAGCCATGCTTTGGTCGTTTGCAAGCCATGTCTTGAGGAAAAAACAATGTCGCTCTCGCACGGTGTAGCTATTTTTTTTTATTGGTGGGCCAATATTCTGCCTGTTTTGTGATATACATGCCTAAAAAGTGCCTAATATTTCTATACTGAAATAATATGGAGGGAGTCAGGTGGCTGAGCGGTGAGGGAAGCGGGCTAGTAATCTGAAGGTTGCCAGTTCGATTCCCCGGCCGTGCCAAAAAAATGACGTTGTGTCCTTGGGCAAGGCACTTCACCCTACTAGCCTCGGGGAGAATGTCCCTGTAAGTCGCTCTGGATAAGAGCGTCTGCTAAATGACTAAATGTAATATGATTTTTCATTAGGCTAGTTTTGGTGCCCCCTCAGCACTTGGTGCCCTACGCACAGCGCGTGATGCGCGTGGTGGGAGCGGCGGTACTGCTGTCAAATTATACTCGGCACAGTATAAGGAGGACAGAACACATTTATGAAAACAAAGACATTCTTTTTAGCAGGAAAAACATTGCGTCGTTTGCACATGGTATTTCCAGTCGGTTGCTCTTCTTGTGTCGTTGAACTATCTGTGAGTCATGTCCAAGCACTCTGCATGACACCACCTCATGCATTTAGAGCATGCAATCTATAATGTCAAGTAGAAGAGTATTAATGACGGTAGCAGTTGTTGTACATTCAGACGTCAAATCCCAAACACTATTCGCCTCACACCCTGGTCAACCTCAGAGAAGAATAGAGTCCATCCCCTATCCAGGAGTAAGGATCCAGAGCCACAACTGTGCGTAGAGGTAAGCCCCACCAGATCCAACTGTAGCGCTCCATCTCCCACACCACTTCCGGCTCCTTCACCCCCAGCAAGGTGATGTTCCACGTCCCCAGAGCCAGCCTCTGCCGCCCGGGTCTGGTCCGTCGAGGCCCTTCGCCTTCACTGCCACCCAAGTAGCGCTTAACTAAACTATAACACGTAAATGCGTAGAACACAACCACCATGCTCTTAAATGTGTGTATGATGTGGGGTTTCTTATTACAGGCTAATGCCTGGGGGAACAGAGCGTTGTTTTTTCAATTTCTAAGGGAGACATTTCTAAGGGAAATGACAGACTACTTGCATGTTGCACACCTATTCGCTGTCTGACTGGTGTTTGAGAAATCTGTGATTTCTTATGAGCTTTTTTAATAAAAAAAAGGTAATGCATTATTATCTTTAAATGTATTATATCCTATTAATCATTTACAATTGTATTCCTTTTGTGATCAATTGTGTATCAATGACAGCCCTGTATAGAACAAAGAACATCAGTAATCCAAGTACTGTGGCTGTCTCCACATTATATAGTTTTGGAGTGGAACATCTGTTGACTGAATATTTTACATTTAGTCATTTAGCAGACGCTCTTATCCAGAGCGACTTACAGTAAGTACAGGGACATTCCCCCCAAAGCAAGTAGGGTGAAGTGCCTTGCCCAAGGACACAAAGTCAATTGACATGGCCGGGAATCGAACTGGCAACCTTCAGATTACTAGCCTGACTCCCTCACCGCTCAGCCATCTGACTCCCTATTTTCTTTGTTTTGTCTATTCACTTGTAATACTGTACCTTGACCTTCATGCCAGAGGGAGATATGTTGTTATTATCACTGTTTGGCCTGGTCATTATTGTTTTGAAAGTATTTAGAGACTCTCCAATCAGCTGGTTGCTTTATAGTTGCACATTTCTAGCCTAAACTGATAGTCATGCAGTTCCAATGGAGACATAAGCTGGGAGCCATGCATCAGGTTGTGCTCTACTGAACATTCTTGTATACAGTTTCTATTCTCTGGAACATACTTAATTTTCCAATCTAGGGGGGCTGGTGCTGTCTAGGCGTTTAGGGCTACATCAAAAACTATTTTGTTTGCGTAACTGCTGCACTAATTCACACTTGACTGGTGGGGACCTCACCCTTACTGTTATTGTAACTGTTATTTATCCCTTTGCATTCTCTAACTATACTTTCTTCCCTCTGTTGCTCACCAAGTATTTCATGCTATTTTCAGAGATAAGCGATTTTCAATCATTAAAAAAAAATACCATCGGGTTAGGCAACCCGGTGCCTAACCCGACGCTGCAAACTAGCGTTTCCCGAATGTGAGACGAATGTTGAATGTCAAATATGAAACTAACTTCACCTCGCTACGCTAACGGACAGTATCATGGGTAGTAATCTTATCACTAGCTGTGACTACATTTTTGACTGATCACTCACCCACCATTAGCTCCACCTGCGGGTATGTCATTCTCACATGGTCCTCAAAGAGATCGATCACTGCAGTCAGAGCACTTGGGTTCTTCAGGATAGGACTAATGTCTCTGTAAAAAAGAACACGTGAAAATACGTCATAGCTAGTTAGCCCGTCTCTGTACATGGACTGCACATCACTGTTAATACCAGCGCAAGGTAGCACAAAATGAGTGTAGCTAAAAGGACCAACAGGAGTGAAACATTTCAAACCCTTCCCAACGATCTTATCTTTGGATGAATTTTGTAGCTATAGTATAGTATACAGGATATGGTAGTACGCCAAATGATGTTGTATAAATACAGGAAAAATGACATATTCTGTGTATTCACTGAACTTTAACTCCTCTGGCGGTGGGGGGCACAACAACTTTCCATGCTTAGCGTCCCGAGGAAGGAAAGTTCACGACGCTACTACTAGCTAGCCATTTGTGAAATAATGTAGTCCAAGAAGCGTAGACTCGACTACCTGAAAAGTATTCCTTCACTTGGAAAATCAGGAAATGGCCTGATGTTCTTGGTCACCAACTCCAGTTTTGATTTTGTCGTACTCTCTGCCATGTTGTTTCATGTGACGAGTCTTCAACAGAAGGTTGCCAGGTATTTTTGATCTATCCCTCTTTCAAGTCGCCTAAACCCTCTCAAAGACTCAATGTGTCAAATTCAATATCACGATAAAATTAAAATTTAGTGCCATCGTGTGAAAAAGAAAAATACATTTATTCAGTTTAAAATATTATTTTTACAGAAATTAATAAGAATAAACAAAATCATGTCCCTATAGTGTGTTTTGACATTTCAATTGAATCTTTTTTCAACAACACACTTTTCTGTCAGCAGTATATAAAAAAAATCTCAATTTAATTAAAGGAAAAGCACAAATCAGATAAACTACCTTAGATGGTTGATTACCTTGTTAAAAACGGTTTTATACACAGAGCCACATAGTACTATCATGTACAGCAGTGTCCAATGTTTCATGTTATCCAATGCAAAAAAACGCTCTTGGTACACACAAGCTCAGTGAAAAGCCAGTAATATCCCATGGTGATGGTACTTCTCTCAATGGGGTCTTTTAACCATCCAGACGTCAGAGACAGACAGACACCCGGACAGTTAGTGTGGCCAGTCACATTTCCATGGTTGTGACTTCGGAGCTTTGAAGCACTTTCCTAACTTCTCACATCCTGCGGGAGCCCAGTTCTGGGGATTGGAGAAAGACATTGATAAAACACTGATGTGTTTCACCTTTACCAGGTTTACTGAGAAAGGTGAGTTTACTGTTGCAACTGCTGTTATTTGACGATGATGGCTGTCCCCTTGAACGGGATTTGCCATGGTGCAGCCACACAGGGGCGCTGTTGTTACATTAATTAGTCAAGCATCTGCAGACATTTGGAGGATTTCAAGACCTGACACAATGTAATTGTTTGGTAAAGCTAACTATACTCTCTTATTTCCTCCCAAAGTAGTAAAATAATACAAACACGTTTTTTAAGAACTACAAACCCAACAGTCAGCACAAAAGGTATTATTTAAACATCTCTAACACAATAAGATACTTGACTGACAAAGAGTGAGACAAATACCTTGTAAACAAATCTGTAATTGAAAAAAAAAAAAGTAAAAGCCCAACTGGAACAATAAAAGCTCAGAGAAGAGGCGTACATTTTGAAAAGATGGGAGAGGAAATGAGAGAGACCTCTAAACAAGGAGCTCTTAATATTTTTTTTCTTCTTTTCATTCTGTCTGAGAGACAATGAGCTGGAAACAAAAGCCTCCGAATAAGACTCGATGATTGTATGACTGATATAAAACATGATTTTTATCAGTCATGAGAAAGGCACAATGCGTCTTTCATCATATTCAATAGTAAGAGTCCTATTTGGAATACAGCCATCCTGTATGTAGATTCCAAAGTAGTGTATAAGGTTTGAAAAGGCATTCTACCACCTCCTTTATCACATGAAATGTACTGTATCTATGCAGTCAACTGTATATTCCAGGCTTATGTTATTACCATTTGAATCTGCATGTATACACATGGCATGAAATAACTTTACAAATATAATATGTCTGAAAGGCTCCTACCATGACGGCCATGTCACACATGTTGAGCTGGGGGAGACCTGGGACCAGAGTGTTCTTATGGAGCTCCACCACTTGAGAGATCCTGCTTAGTGCATCCCTGTACTCTTTAGTAACAACACTACACACACACACACACACAAAAGAAACACACAACGACATGTCAAGGATAATTCACTTTTCACTTCCTCCCACGCACGCACGCACACATCCATACCCACTATGAACCAGGGGCCTACGAATCAAGAGTTGGCGTTAACGAGGTAACTTCATGTTCAACCCAGGGTTTTCTGTATCACGACGGTGGATCACTTGTTACCGGGGTAGATAGCCATGGTAACACATGCTGAACGCCTAACCTGGTCGGGAGCAGGTTAAGTTGGAGATCAGAGATCAACCGGTATAAAAGCCCCGCCCACTAACTCATTCTTGAGAATAATGGCGTCACCGTTCATAGAAGATCCTGCGGAGCTTGGTGCGCGGATAGTGAGAAGTGCGCTCAGAAGAGCCAGAACATTTAGAGACCGACAAAACCCTTTGGCATTCCCTGATGACTATATTTATGCAAGATAAAGATTCTCAGCAGAGAATATCTTTATATATTATCTTTGCCAACTTCTTGAGCCGTATGTTGCCAATGCGACACATCGAAGCCGTGCGCTCACAGTCCCACAGACTGTATGCATAGCGTTCCGTTATTTCGCTACGGGTACTTTTATGTAGTGTCACGTTGATATGTTATTCCTATTCACTGGGGTGTCTCCCCTTAACCTCTTCTGTTGTCGTTCGGTTGCTTTGACCCATTTTCTAATTATTTCCATATCAGAAATGTGGGTTTCCTTCAACCAAAACATTTCAAAACAAAAAGAACAATGTGTATGGTACCGTACAATGCTCTTCACAAGTTAAATACATGATAATTTCACTATTTTCATAGCATTTTTCAAAAAGAATAAATAGGACATTGAAAGAAAGAAATGGTGAAACCCCCCACAAAAGACTCAAAAGGCACAACAAAAAAGCCACAAAAAGGTATAAAAAGACCAAAACGTAGAAAAAAAGTTTAACAAATAAATCCTCATGTGTTCTCCCTTTCATAGGAACACAGAAAAAGAATGTCAGTGTAACTAAGTTTAGTGTCATTCATTCAGTCATGTACTATATCTTCTCATATTCCAGTTTTTCTATCTCCAGCTTTGTTTTTTTTAAATTAAAAAGCGTCTTATACTCTATATCGAGCTCCAGGGTTCTTTTATACAGGGCCCTCACATTGTCTGCCCCAACCTAAAACAAATAAAGAACATTGTCCCTTTGCAAGGCACACTTGGAGAAGTGTCCATTTGACGACTGTGTTTCAAGGTTCATTGCTTATACCTCGTGTTTTGTCTTGGCCTTGAAGTGGAGGCCCTAGGCTCAGGGGGAGGAAGAAATTCATTTTCCTGCTGAGTTTAACACCAAAGCAATTTAATCAATTGAGTCATATTTGAAATGAGCACTTTAAGGACTTGTGTCTCATGTTCAGACCACCACCATTAGCAAGTAATTACAGACACTTCAGTCACAGCCACACGTTCACACACTCTCACCATCTGTGTTGCAAGTGGTAAAAAAAAACTCAAAAGTGTACCCCCAAAATGCTCTCTGAGCGGGCAGACACAGTTTCCTGATCATCTAGGACCTCCACTTGAGAAAGTAAATGGCATATTTGATAAATATTCAGCAACCACATATGGCATACATACTGGCAAATGACTATTAGTTTCACTGTTACCTCTGTATGGCACAGTGGGACGACAGTGGGTGGTGGCAGCAACACCACTGTATTTCCTGTCACTGCAGAGAACAGTAATACATTTCACTCCTACAATATTCATAAATAATTGTTGAATGAACATGGTCACATAGATTACTTGAAACATACATATGCGTGGGTTTCCGAGCTGCTGCCACCAGGGTCTGAAGAAATGCCCCCTTCCACTCCTTCCATTATGGGGCGACCCTGATAGCTGGAGAGGGCCAGCTCCTCAGCAGGAGTGAAGTCCTGTGGAGGAGGGCCCCCCAGTTTTCTTTGCCTAATTTTTCTTCCTGTTGGCTGCAAGCAATCTCATTGTTCTATAGGCCCTTTGTATACCAATATCCTACAAAAGGGACTCAAGGCAATTCAGCCTTGTACTTGTTGGCCTTAAAATATGAAAGTTAAAGTATTGCCTACTGCTCCTTACCGTTTTGAATTATGTTTTTATTTTATTTTTTTATTTGCTCCCACGATCATTTGCCACTGCCAGGGTTGCAACTAAAATAATACAGCAACAAAAGTTTAACATGGAATGCACAAGTGTAATTATGGTCACATCTTGTGCCTGGGGCAGTGATATCAATAAGTCATGTAGCTTACACATTTATAGCGTCTGCTATTTTCTGCCAGCTTGGCAGCAGCGACTTTGTTGATTTTTGCCTGTATTGTATGTCTGTATTCCTGATATGTTTGTATTACAATATTTCACGCAGGAGGAGTAGACATAGGCCGGGTTTCCCAGATTCGTTAAGAAGCTCTTAACGCTAAGAGCTTCTTAGGAGCGTTCTAAGAGCGTTCTAAGAGCTTCTTAACGAGTCTGGGAAACCCGGCCAAAGTTTGTAAGATTATTGTCTGATCGTCCTGCGTGAAATATGCGGCTATTGTTTTGTCCATGTTTGCGATTGGACATACGGTGCAAACACCGCCCCTTTATGTGAACGCGCACATCTCTAGATTGTAAAGATCTGGGTTGAGTTAGAGAGTTGATAACCGCCGTCGTGATACCGCTTATTGTGATTGCGATTGTTAGCCTTCGTGTAGCCGGGTAACTGAAAGTAATCCAGAGCATGTTGATCTTGATTCGTAGTACATGCCCCTGGTTATACAATTTAACACAGAGAACAGATGTCATTCACAGTATATAGATGGTGAACAGAAGGCCAGTGCTCTCTGTTTGTGAGTCTGTAAGTTACCACAGATATCATCAAGATACAGCTTCACTAAACAAACTCAAGTCATCATATAGGCCTATATCTAATGACAAAGCTTTCAACAATCAATCGGATATACACACACACCTACCCACCATACACAGACAGACATAATAAGAACACACAGAGGTTTTTGGCGAACCCCTCCTCAGTAGAATCAAATCTGCCCCCCCGTCCCCTCGTTTCTCAATTACTCTAGTTGGACACCAGGCAAGCACCTCTGAGCATCATTATATTCAGTGTGTAAAACACAGAGGCCCCGAAGGCTTTCAGAGGAACGCTGCTCTCTGTACGACCTGTAGGGTTAATGGGCTGTTTGTGAGTGAGTGTGTGTGTGCGTGTGGTTGGTGGCATGACACGCATATAGACAAATATCACCAGTACAATTACACCCGTAAAACACTCAGTAGCAGCACCTGTGCCAGCCCACTCCCCTTCCCCGTCTCTTCTCTGATCCCAGCTATCTGATTGGCCCCCGGGGAGCATGTGAGCGTGTGTGGGGTGAAGTGTCAATTAGAGTAATAACCCCAGGCCCTGTCCGAATCACACCTCCTCCAGCCTCCCTTCCCCAATCTCCCACAGGGCTGTGGGGCTTCTGCCTCACCACTGCACCTGCCCCCCCACCCCCTCCCCCACTATCTGTCACTCTCTTTCTGGGCCACAGACTACTGAAATATTCACACCTCTGTTCCAGACTAATCATTTGTCCACTGGCCAGTATCTCACTTTCTGTCAAACCTATGTTAGTCCCATCCTTACTTTCTACGCTAGTTAATTATACACGTTATTCCTTTCCCCTGTCCCCCTATCCTGTAGCCAGTGTGAACATCCCCTTCCCGCTCTCTCTCTCTCTGTTTCTGTATCCGTCTGTCTCTGTTTCTCTCACAGGGCTATACACATCGTTGTGTGTGTTATACTGTACACATAGTCACATCCCTACTCCAACAGAATCACTTGCCTATCCCTCTAATCCAACTTTAAGGCCTTCAAAGAGCCATGGCTAAACTGTACATCTGTAGAGATTTCTCATACAGCGTGTCTGATGCCAAACTGCATAGCCCTATCTCAGCTTCCCTAAGGTTGTGTTCCTATCTGAAATGAGTAAAGCTCTCTGGGATGTCAGTGTAATATTTCCGACTGAACAGCACCAGTTACTGGGTAGCACAGCTTCAGCCAGAGATAGCGAGACCGCATCAGATCATAATGACGAAGCATTTGGTACCATCCTATCAGAGCTGGAGATATTGATCACCGGGCTTCATTTGTAGATAACTGCTTCGACGGCACTATCTCTTTGCGATGCATCACAAACACGCAAGTGTTAACATTTTGCAGGAAACAAAGAGCAGGGCAAGTTCTTTATACACAGCATGCATAATAATCTGTGGATAACCCTAAATCAAAACAAACAATACCATATTTATTTACACTTGCCCCCCAACCAACAATGAGAAAGCTGGAGTCAGCAGAGCTCATTATCCTCAACCTAACCCTTCGCTCGCTGGAGCAAACACAGATTTTTAGAATAATAACAAGAGTGGATGCAAATGAGGCTCTTTGATTTATAATGCATGACACCCAGGGGGGAGGGGGCATTGCTCAGGTGTGTCACCACTCTGATTACGGATTCATAACCCCACTAGTGAAGGGGGGGGGGGAGGATGCGCACACACAAACACACAACTGCGGCACCAGGAGCGGAACGCTGGGGAATTGAAGAGACAATCATATAACTCTGCCCCTCCTCCCCAACCCCAGAGGAAATTGAGCAGTTCAGTGAAGACTATTGATTGGGGGCAGTCAAAGTGCTTGTCTGGCCAGCAGACAGGCAAGTAGGCAAGCAAGCAGGTAACCAACAGTCAGGTTCATAGTTTGGTAATCTGGACAAGACAGGCAGACATGCAAGGTTGGGATGTGGGTTCAAGTACAATCTCAGTGGGTAGCTAAGTTGGACTGTACTGGACTGAGTAGTGTGTGCTGCTGGCTATACCAGTCTGCCACAGTAGTGAAGGTATGTGTGCAGACAGGCCCTATATCATCTTAAGTGGCTCTTTAGGTGCAGACAGAGATTAATGACAGGAAGTCAGACAGCAGGTCCAGCTGGGGGCCCAAGGAACACACACGACTGGCTGTAGTAGCCCTGCATGCACGCACGCACACACACACACGACGCACACACACACATACACAGGGGAGGAGAGGAGTAAAGCAAGATATGCGACAAAGATAGTGCAGAGAGAGTCGGTGAGAACAGGAGAGTGTGTGTATGTGTGTGTGTGCCTCTACTCCATCAGTTTGGGCCCTGGTGAAACACACTCCAGTATTCAACACAACACAGCACTGAATATTGATCTGGCCTTTTTAACTCTGAGGGCTGCATACAAGAGAGGCTAAGAGTACAGGCAGATCAAAACCACATTAATGTTTAATTATTCAATCTCACTTCAAGAGCAGAATGAGGAAGTCAAGGAAGGGAGAAGAGAGGAGAGAGGCAAAGAAAAAGAGAGAGCTAGAGCTAGCGTGAGGGTGTGTGTGTGTGTGTGTGTAGTAGTAGTAGCCTAGGAGCTAATCTGCCTGAAGACAATATTAAAAGAATGATGAGGGATCAGAGACTAAGCCATATAATACAAAACTCAGTTCCCTCATCAAATCACAACAGAACAGTGAAGTGAAGCTGTTCTCCATGGTATAGCAAAAGAAGATGCACTGAGAACAATTAAGCCTATCCTCAAGGAATTTTTGGATGGAAAGGTTGCCAACAGATGTTCTCAAATGAAGGGTCTTCTTTGTGCTAATCTCAGTAACATGTGCCCATTTCAGACCTGGGCTTAGAATAATACCTGGTATCATTACACTAGTGTCCCAGCCAGCCCCACCTCTCTCCTCAGGCTCACCTTCTCAGAAGCGCACACAGATCCATTAAACAGCCTTTGCAGTCTCAATTTAGACCAGGAGTATTTGTCTTGCAATTTTAACTTCCAACTGTGATAGCTGTAGGCCAGACAATGATCGTAGGAGAGCTGTTTGCAATCACAAAGAGGAGACTTTAATCAGCTTCTCTGTGCCTGGCCAAATCAATCTCCAGCCAGCCAACCAGCTCTGGATCAGTATCGATCCCATACCTCCACCCCCTCGCTGACCCACCCCACTACCCTCTTCCCCCTCTCCTGTCTTCTCTTATTTAACCAGAGGTCAGAGTACCACAGACAAGCCTTACAACCCCCCCCCCCCCCATTCTAGCACACCAGTATAGAGCCCAGAGATCTAGATAGCAGTATTGTAGTCAAGCAACCTAAAACGAGACCAAGTCATGACCAAGACCAGAGTGTATTGAGACCAAGACAAGACCGAGTAAAAATGCGGTTGATTCCGAGACGAGACCTTCAAAAAGTGGTCTCTAGACTGGTCTTTAGACCAACACCGGTCTCGAGGTACTACAACACTGCTGGATAGGCATTAAGCACCAGATCAAACACATTTCCCCAATTGAACACAAACCAGCATGATCTCCAATCCCACTGTCATCAGACAGTGAAGAGCAGGGGCCTCTTTGTGGTCTGCATTGAGATAAGGGGACATAGAAACATAGGAATACATTGGACAATCTCTATTGTTTTATTGATTTGACTAGACTCACCTTATTGGGTATTTCTCCCCAGGGTCCCGCACTAGGTGGAAGATGATTGGTTGCATGGAGTGTTCTTTCTGGATGTGGGTGGTTACACCTGCCACCTCTTGGCCGGGACAGAAGTTAATCCCCTGAAACACACACACACACAAACACACACAGACCTTTAGCTTCTGTTAGACACTACTCCACAGAGCAGAGGACACTGGAAACTGTGCCAAAGATAACACAGTCGGGCTGTCCCTCAGAAAGAGCCCTTGAAAAGAGAAATTAACAGATGAGATGGCTGCTGGGATGTTCAAGGCTGCAGCTGATGTGCTCAGATACACATGGAAACCCTCCTCACCCTACCCCATTTATGTGTGAAATGTTGGTATGAGTGTTGGATCAGGGGACAATATAGATCACTGGACTCCCATACAAACTTGACAACTTGTATTTCTAATTCATGTTAGAATTGCATCTACGAAGGGCCTATTTTCATTGCTGGTGGAGCCTTTATGGTTGCACATCAGAAGGGGTTCACTGTTGAGGCTGCTCCCCGCCTTTTCCTATTGCCATTGCACAGTAGGAGATGGAGGGATCTGGCTGTGATCACAGGCTGATTGAGTCACACTCTCCTCCAAGCTCCCCTCTCTTGGGACACCCTGCAGGAGCCCTTCAGTCTCTCTCGCACGCGCACACGCACACACTCTCTCTTGTGAGGAGCCCAACTAATATTGAGAAACCATTCATCTGTAAGGCCCTATCTACCCCCCTCTGGGACTACAGGCTGCTCACGCTCTATAGAGCACGGGCACAAATAGCTGTACACGCGCGCACACACACTTCACTGTACTGCTATGTCCCGTATGATCCGGACTCTTCTCTACACCCTGGTCTTGGAAATGTAAAAGACTCATACTCCCAGAAGGCTTCTGGAGAGACCCGGTGTCTGGATCTGAGGAGGAGATGCACCACAGAGAACTACATATCTCCCCAGGCATTAATAATAGAGCAAAGATGGCTACAGAAATCCTGACTTATGGATGGAGTGCAGGAGTTACCATTAAAGGACACAAATGAAAGAATAAAGAAAGCTACAAATCAAAAGCAGAAGAATTTAAATGCATTCTTACAATACTTTACCTTGAGATGACACAAAATGTACGGCATGGTATTTCACACTACAGAAAACCAAGTAACAACAGATGTGTCTACCGATATTGTCGAATAATGTCTTGCTTCACTTCTTGTTTATCTATTATTTTACCACAAACAAATATTCTGTTATTCTAAACTAGTGAAGCAAGGTTAACAAAGGCTCCATGTTTACTATCCACTGCTAACCAATAGAAGCACAGTATAGTTTCTATATGAGATGGTGATTGGTTCTGTGGTAAGATGGGAGGGGTCAGTGGACATGATGAGGTTAATGAAGTCCTGACATTTTAAATCTTACAGCCAGACTGGGAGCCCTTGAGCCTGCTCTTCATACTGTCCTTTGCGCACACACACACACACGCACACGCACACACACACACACACAACATATGCACACAAACACACTTGTGCAGCAATCAATAGGCAGCTTACAGGCAATCAGACGGCATTATTTGTGAAGTTCCACTCCAGTTCACATGGGCTGATAGAGGAGCTGGCTATTGATTCAGCACCCCTCTCCGAGAGAGCAATTTAAGCGACCGATGAGGCATAAAACAAACGGCCACGTTGGTACCAGAGCACCAAGGCCGGATGGACAGGAGGACGACGTGTTTCTGAAGGTAAGGACGAGGAAAGAGAACAGTCTTTCTCTCTCCCTACCTTGTCTCTTTCCTCCTGTATACTCAGCGAGAGGGAGGAAAAAAAGGGGACTCCGATAAAAGTGAGCTAACATGGTGAAGAGGAGTGCTCATTCATATTCATGACATTTCAAACATACACAATGGATGTTGTTACAGTAATGAGGAAATTGATTTGTACAGCTATGTGGATGTTTTGTTAAGTTGACGTGTATGTGGTGAGAAAGAGAAATTCAAAGAGAGAATCAACAAACTAAGTGAGTGACAGACAGACAGATACATAGACAGATACACAGACAGACAGACACACAGAAAGTCTACTAGATGTCAGTTACTCACTTTGTTAAACTCCTCCCAGGAGTTACTCCACGTCCAGTAGTGTGCTTTGTAGGGTCCGACCCGGACGGCCATCATCTCGTTGCCACGGTAATAGAAGATGGGCCTGTAGGGTGTGAAATGGGATTGGTGGGTGACAACTGGAGGACTGTGATAACCAAGCCTTCACTTCAGGATCCCCCACTGGCAGGACTAAGGATGCCACTTTGCAGCCCTCACACACACACCTCCCATGCTGTTATCCCCAGCTCACCCTCACCCTCTCACATACATCTTGCCCCCCAGAACAGTTTCTTCCTGTGAGGTCTAACCTGTTGATGAGGCTGTTGTTGAGCAGAACAGGTGTGAGGTCCAGGCTGTCGAGGCTCCTGTCGTCGGGGGTGCTGATGCCAGCCAGTCTCAGACTCGTGGTGAACACATCCACCACACTGGCCAGCTGGTGGCTCACCTGGGATAGTGGCAAGAGAGGGGGGGGCGGTTGAGACAAGAGAGGAGAGTTTACTGTAATCACGGTCTTGGGATATCAGATTGACAGTGTGGTCTCTCTCTCTCTCTCTCTCTCTCTCTCTCTCTCTCTCTCTCTCTCTCTCTCTCTCTCTCTCTCTCTCTCTCTCTCTCTCTCTCTCTCTCTCTCTCTCTCTCTCTCTCTCTCTCTCTCTCTCTCTCTCTCTCTCTCTCTCTCTCTCTCTCTCTCTCTCTCTCTCTCTCTCTCTCTCTCTCTCTCTCTCTCTCTCTCTCTCTCTCTCTCTCTCTCTCTCTCTCTCTCTCTCTCTCTCTCTCTCTCTCTCAGCACAATGGCCCAGAGCACACACACACACAACGCTATGTAAGAACTACTTTTAAGACGAGAGTGTGTGTGTTTTAATACTGATTGTACTGATGATGCATTTCTTCACTCTAATCTGCACTCACAGGTTTATTATAAACCCTCCAAATGAGGAAAAAAGAGGAGTGAGGAAGGAGAGAGCAAGAGACAGAGAGAGAGAGCGAGAGAGAGAGAGAGAGAGAGAGAGAGAGAGAGAGTGAGAGAGTGAGAGAAGATGAGGGCCCGGCAGTAGCCGTTTTATCTCTGTTCCCCAGTCGCTATGAAAAGCTTTATTTTATTTATAAACTTTGAACTATTTTCAGATAAAATGCCATTTTTTCACTGTCATCCTTGATCTTCCATTCCTTTCTCTCCTGAGCAGGGTCTTTGAGCGAGACGGCACGCTCGCCATCAGATAGCACTATCAGCCCAGAGCAGCTGGGATGCCATGTGCCGACGCGGCGCTATCACCACTCTGCACACACACACCGGCTCCACGGCGTACAAATGAATTCTTTTTTTTCCTCCCGCAGCCACAGCAGCCGCCAGAAAAGACCCTGCAACACATTCCATTATCTGTATGCTCAGGCCTATACACACATAGAGGCAGAGAGAAACGAGCTCTCTCTCTCTCTCTCTCACACACACACACACACACACACACACACACACACACACACACACACACACACACACACACACACACACACACACACACACACACACACACACACACACACACACAGAGAGACAGAGAGACAGACAGAACATACTTGATAGGGAAACACACAAGTAAACAGGTCGTCCCACAAACACACAACAAACAAAACAAAAACACAAATTGAAGCACCCAATTAACAGTTAACTACCCACACAGACAAGCCTCATATCCCTCTACTAAACACACCCCATTAAAACTGCATTAGGGAAGCCGAGACTATTTTGTTATCTCTCATTTACTCTCATTTCCACTTGTATTTTCGGTCTCTCTCTTCATTTCTTTCTCCACGTCAGCTTTTGTCTGTGTGTCCTGGCTCTGCTGTGCAGCTGGTTATCAGAGAGAGCAGACCTGCTATCCCTGTCCCAGCCTCTCAGCCGCTCTGTCTCTCCACTGATAAACACAACAAAAGGGATTGTGACGGCAGTGTTGGGGGCCAGAGCATCTCCCCATTCCTCCCTCCCTTTATCCCCCTCTCCGTCCCTCCCTCTCTCTCTCCCAGTCAGTCACCAGGGGAATGCTGAAGCCATGCTGGTCTCTTGCCTTTCTCCCCTCTCTCTCTGTCTCTCTTTCCATCCTCTCTTCTCCCCCAACCCAGTGATGGATGACACCTCATCATCACAACCCTGAGATCTTCAGATCTACAGGTTCTCTGAAGATATGTACATTTACTAACCTAACTGAAGTCTGGATATTCATCACCTCACCAATCAAAACCAAGCCCTTAGTCTGTACCACTAGAGAAAAATATACTCAAGTTGGGTAAATATGTCAGCAATCAGAGCAATATTTTGGCAGCTGTTGAAGTCAAAGGCAGTGTGAGCAGAACAAACTGTGTTTGTGTCTGAGCCTGAGACACTGCACACATCTAAACACTGCAACTCTATTCTGTGGGCTGGTATTCCTCCAGGGTAGTGTTTGTGCTCAGAGTTTAGGCATATAGAAAGTGCTGAATGTGGAAAGATATCAAGAGAAAGATTTCAACTGTGCACTAAGCAACAAAGGGTTGGATCAGGTTCCTGGTCCTTCTCCCTGCCTGTTCACAGATAAACACACACACACAACACAACAAAGGAGCTCGATCACAGACTTACTTAGGGGTTTCTCTTTATGTCAACCTGCCCACTCTGAGGCCAAATCACCACACACATAGCAGAGGTTCCTCAGTGTGTGTGTGTGTGCTGGTTCCAGACAGTGCAGGTGTTTTACATGACATTCTAACGTTCTAACGTTCTCTTCCTGGAAAGCCAAACAGCAGGTGGTTCTTTCTCTGTGTGCACACACACACAACCATACCAGCACATCGAAGACCCACACATAAATCCTCCCTGGCACAACCAGTTATCCCAGCCCCCCCCGCCCCCCCCCCCCGTCCTTTATCCTGAACGCCTGGCATATTCAGATACAGAAGTCCTCATTACTGCTCAATCCAACCTCAGCAAACACACAAACAGATTAGCTCTCTAAGACGCTCCCCAACCTCCTCTCGCTCGCCACTCTGCCTCGCTATCAGGGCCCAGCACACCCCAGCCAGATGAGCCGAGGGCAGGGCTTACTGCAGCCCGCAGCCTGCTGCCTCCGCTTGCTCCTCCAAAAAATCCCCCAGCACCACAGCCCTGTGTCACAGCTGCCCCTAATACAATTAAAAGTCATTTGCAGAACGCGCAGGCTTAGAGGATCAGGGTTGGGGGGAGGGGGACAGTGTTGGGGATGGGGTGTTACAGGAGGGAGGTGTTGGGATGGTGTGTGTGAGGTTGGGAGGGAGGGAGCCATATTGTAAGTGTTTGGCAGGAGGAGTGCAGGCATGCACACAAACACAGCCTTTTTTAGGTGTCTTTGGCCTTTGAGTTGAGAAACTTCTATGCTTTTTTATCTTTCTTTCTTTCTGTCTCTCTCTTCTCATTGTCTCTCAAAACGGATAATCCCAGGAGATGTTATGGACAGTGATACAGGAGAGAAACAGACACAGGAATACACTGAAGGCAAGAACTTGGTAGGGTAGGGTCTGCTCTGGGGTACCATCAATTCACTGGTGTAGTCTGATGGTATTGTCTAACGCTTGTTAGACAATACCAACGCTTGTCTAATACATGTTTTTCCTTTTATCTGTAGTGCTATTTATCCATCTAACTTGCTTCGAGTTGTGTGAGTTGCCAGTTTTTGGTCATACATTGTTAAAAAAACTGGCACTAAAAAAGGACTGTCAGATTAAAACATAGATACAGTAAAAATCAACAGTTATTCACTTTACTATAATTAATTTATATTACTGTATTTTTTACCAGAAATCTCCCTATCATTCCATTACCTCTTTTCCTTTTAACATATTTTAATTGTTAGAATAGTCATACACCTCAAAAAAGAAAAAATACACACTGACACTGGATGTGACTGGATGTCTCTCCATGTATTAGGGCCTAAAATCAATAAAATGGTATTAGGGGAGGGGTAAAAAATTATATTAGAAATTAAATTCCTCCTCTTGGAGATTGAAGTAACAATCCCATGATGCAGTATTTCCTCAGAGACTATAATAGTTTGTGTCCACAACAGTGAAGCGATTTGAGCGAAGCAAAGCTTTCCATTCACTTTCAATGGAGCCGGGCAAATCGCTTGCGTGGTGCATTGTGGGAAGGGGAATGGTCAATACCTGTGTTTATTTATGTAAAGTAGTGGTTAAGTTATGCAAAATCTTTTTTGTTAAATCGCATGACACATTTAAATAAACAGTTCATTATTATCAATTTAATATGATTTCCTTGTCATTTTGAAATTCAGGGAAAATGTGTCAAATATTAGTGGGGAAAAACTGAAAAAAATTATAATTTTTTTTACAGTGTAGAGATGTCATATAGAGATGTTCTATATATAATAGAGCTAGATCGCACTCGGGTTGTGGTGCTCAAAGCACCCCAAAAATACATTAGAAAAATCTGGTTACTCAAGATAATTTACAGACTTTGTTGCTTGTTGACTTTGTTGTCACAGACAGAAGTTTCATGTAGGAACTATTATCTCTCTACTAGTGATGCACCAAGTGTGAAATTACGAGCAGTCCCACAATGAGCTTTCCTTAGGACTTGCCATTTATGTGTCTGTAGCTTTAAATGCTATGAGGAGGAGAGAGGCGGGGCTAACTGCCATGCTTTGGTTGTTTGCAAGCCATGTTGTCTCTCGAGGAAAAAACGATATTGCATTCGTAGGTTGTAGCTCATTTTCTCATTGGCGGGCGAAATTCTCTGGGCGAGCAAGCAGAGAAAGGGGAGGTAACCTTTCCTCTTATGACGACATAAGAGGAACATTTATAATCGGAGCGTTTGAGCTTTCATTTTCTCAAAGGCGGAGAAAAATACCCAGGGCTTGGTTTACACCTATCAACATTTCAAGCCACTGGGGGACCAAAGGCAGGCTAGGGGAACTCTTATTAATGTTACATAACCTCCTAAAGTGAAATGTTCATGTCATGGGACCTTTAAGATTTGGAACTTTTATTTGAATGCATATTGTGTCAGATAGGTGGGGACTATACTGTATGGTGTGATGAACCAAGTCTTTAATAGATATTCACTGTCTCCTATCAATGACACGCCCTGACCTTTGTACTGGAAGTCAGGAAGTTACAAAGTTACAAATTGTGTAATAAAAAGTACTGTGCTTGATTGACTGATTGATGGCCTCTATTCTAATGGTGATTTTAGACATGAATCATGCTGTGTAACAAATTGATGATACAGAGGCTACTTGGACGGAGGAGGACTGCTATAATGCTCTGCTCTTTCCCCCGAAACCGCCCGACACACCCATCACTCATGATGCCTACTCCATGGCTTAAACTTTGCTGAATCTATGCAAACACACCGAAGGTGCCATGAAAAGCCCATGGTGTTTGACAGCTACTTTACACGAGAGCGGCTGCATGGTCACACCCTTACTGTAATTAGCCTGTGATTCACTGATTATACCGTTCCTGCGCTTCAAAAGTGCCTTACTTCAGGATGTGCTCTGATTAAACACCAGAAAAATATCAGAGAGAGAATGTGGATAATGGAGGGGGGGGGTTGTATAGAAATAGAGAACAAAAGGAAAAAAACGATTCCGACTCCTTATCAATTCCTGCTTATCGATTCGATTCCTTATCGATTCTCTTATCGATTCTCCCCTCTACAGCCAACTAGGTCTGTGCGTCCTGCACCCCCCCCCCCCCACACACACACATGTTCTAAACAAATTTCTCAAACTGGCTTTGACTGGCTCTAAAATGAGCTAATACCTACCACCTGTAGGCCTCTTCAGGCCTCTGTTTTCAAAACAAAATCTAGTCGGAGATAGAAACTTTCAGTTTCCTTGTGTTCAAGCTTCTATTACTCAACACCAGTAGGACTTACAGGGGTCCTAACAACAGGGGAAATAACTTCAGTGTCACCTTTGAAAAGAGACCATTTACATGCATGTACTCCAAATGGTTCAACAACAGCTTTCAATGTACTTTGGGTATGTTGTTTAGGCGTTTTCAGGCACATTTAACAGGACTATTAAAAGGTTAAACAATTAAAATGCAAAGTTTAATAATGGATTAAAAATTGATATGCTCAGTTTAATATTGGGACACGCGAACGTTTGCTGATAACACACGCCACCCCGATAACGTGAAATGATCAATAAGGGTACTAATGGGTACCCTTATTAAAGGGTACTAATACTAATGGGAGACGAATGCCGGAGCTAAAATGTATGCTTCAAACAACGGGACAGAAGATAACTAGATCGACTACACACAATAAAGGCAAATTGCTTCACACAGTAACAAGTGGTTGTGATCACTTTTGAGCAGTTTAGCGCTACCTTAGATAGTTAGAGATGAAGCGCGAACGTTAGCTGCGCTGCTGCATGCATCGAACACATGATGTTCCAGTAACTTCATTCCATGCTGTGTGTTCAAATGCTTCTTCATATTTGTAATATTTCCTCCCTTATATACTTATAAAATATACTTTTTACACGCGTTACAAGTGGCGTTGTTGTCATTTTGTCGTGTGAAATACAACCAAACTTTAGAACGCTTCTTCCTAGTTGCCATGTTTTCTGCAGTCTGTCTGAATAAACTATAATAGTTTGCGCGTGCGCAACGGCACAGAGAATCGTTAACAGAATCGTTAAGGAATTTTGCTAACGATTCCAAGGAATCGATTCACTGGGAACCGGTTCTAAACAAGAACCGGTTCTCGATACCCATCCCTAATCATGTTCTAAGAACATCTGGTACTCACTGTTCCTGCTGGGATGTGTCCAGGCCACCAGGCTATGGCAGGCTCCCTCATGCCCCCCTCAAAGGTGGTCTCCTTCCCACACAGGAAGGGTCCATTGCTGCCACCTTAGAACACACATACACACACACAGAGCACCGTTATAAATCATTTACTATAACTGTCGCTTTTGAGATGCTGGGTGGGGCCTTTGATACAGCAAAACAAAGAGAACCCTTGAACAACAGACAGCTTGAGGAAGTACATGACATCCATTCTTGCATGTTTGTAGTAAAGGTATGATGAAAGAAACACAGAATGGCACAAGTGGTTGGTTATGAGTGGATTGAGTCACACCATAGCCTCGCCTCCAGGTTTCCTTCACAGTTTGATGAATGCTTAATCCACCCAGGATGGGGGAGTTGAGAAAGATGTGTGTGTATGTGTGTGTGGTTGACTTACTCTCCTCTGGACCTGACATCACAGCAGCCCCATTGTCAGAAGTGAAGAACACAAAGGTGTTGTTGTCGAGGCCCAGATTACGAAGCCAGGCCAGGATCTGACCAATAGCATCATCTAGCTCTATCACCGCATCACCATACCTGCGTTGAACACCACATATGAACCCTACTGAGCACTGACACGCACACATACAGTACCACAGACCGTGGTGACGGTGGAAACACTAATTCAGCCCTAAATCAGCTATTTAGCTACATGGGCATAGGCTCTTGTTAAAGCCTACTGGTAGGGTGTGTGTGTGTTCCCATCCCCGGCTGCAACTGGCTCATTCTGTCCAGGTCTCCCTAATGTCTCTGTCAACATGCTGCTCGCTGAGGTTTGGGTAGAAACTTAACTGAGGAGGACATGCTAAGTCATCCTTGCACATCGCACTCTCTCACTGGACCCACACTGTGTTTGTGCAACTAATGATCATCCACCCACCCGTTGACCTAGCCATTCATCCATTCATCCATCCGTCAGTCCCATCTATCCGTCTCTTCCTCTCTCACTCCTACCGTCCTCTCTGGCTCTTCCCCAGGAAGCGCTTAGAGGCATAGACGGGGGAGTGCGTGGCGTCTGGTGCCCAGTAGAGGAGAAACGGTTGTTGGGCCAGGGCTTGGCGGTGGATGAAGTCCAGACCCTCCTAGATAATGATTATTAGATTACTTCAACTGCATCTCCAAGTCCCACTTGGTAAAGATGAGTCAGTTTCATGGCAAACCAAGAGATTTGTTGTAATTGTGTAATTACAGTATAGGCTAGTAAAGGTCACTTAGTAAAGATGTGTCCTTGTATCCCTGCCCCTCACCTCCAGATAAAGCTGAGTGAGGTTGGATTCTCCAGTCTTCTTATTGATCACAAACTCCTCATAGTACCTGAAAAATCAATCAATCAACTAATCAAACAAATAATCACTGACCAGTCAATGAATCTATCAACCAGATTTTCAGATGGTGTTGTAACGTATCAACCAACAAGCGATAGGGAGTCGGGCTATTAATCAGAAGGTTGTCGTTTCGATTCCTGGCCGTGCCAAATTACATTGTGTCCTTGGGCAAGGCACTTCACCCTACTTGCCTCGGGGAGAATGTCCCTGTACCTACTGTAAGTCGCTCTGGATAAGAGCGTCTGCTAAATGTAAATGTAAGAATCATCACGCTCTTTGATCACTGATGTGCCAGAGCAGAGTAAAGAAATGGGACAACACCACCCCAGGAAGGACGCTGGATGACTATGAATTTACACATTTAAATGTCACAGGACAGGGTCTGGATAGTACAAATTGAGCCTTTGCAATAACTAGATGTGAAAGATAGATTTTGTAAATGAAAGATCAATGCAAATTGATAACATTTACATTTAGTCATTTAGCAGACGCTCTTATCCAGAGCGACTTACAGTAAGTACAGGGACATTCCCGCCGAGGCAAGTAGGGTGAAGTGCCTTGCCCAAGGACACAACGTCATATATTTATAGGACAGTAGATGATGGTCTAGTTATCCTTGTATATTGGATCCAATGTTCATATTATTACATTAGTCTTACAGTAGTGTCTAGTGATTAATGATTACATTGTTCTAGTGATAATTCATATATAACTAGAGAGGGTACAATTTCTGGGGAAATTGTAGGGTGTGCTTGCTTGCGTCGGTTGCACAGGGGTCCGTTTTTTAATGACATTTTTACAACTGATATTTCTGTATATTTTATATAAAAATGCATAGGGCCTACTTATTATTTATAAAGATTACATAGATTTAAAAGCATCTTTTTTTTGCTGCTCATTTACAACTCAAAATACGAGTGAAGTGTAGAATGAAATATGATGTCTTCTCATTTCCCCTGCAAGAGGCAGCCTCATAGCTGAATCAAACGAATAAATTTGGCAGACCGGTGTAAAAATTGACCTAATCTCTATGACTTAAACGTCCTTTTAAGTTTTCCCTTCTCGTGATATTTTCAGGCATTTAGCCTACTCATATTGCATTCATTCATTAATAAAGAACCCCCTTTGAAGATTATTCTACGACGTTACCGGCAGTAGAAGATGGAATCGCGATTCAAACATTACCATCTGCTAACTGAAAAAATGTCCCCAAAAACGTAAATAAGCTTGACATTTATTTAGTGGAAAATCGCTAATTCATAAAAAGCTCACTGGTAGCGATCATTGTCAGTAACAACGCAAAATGCGATATAGCCCTGTGTGGAGAAGCTGCCCCGGTAAATTCTATTACTACAGTATAGTACTAGACTACTGCTGTGTTCGTCTTGGTAGCGATTGCGTTGGTTGAATTCGATTAAACGTTCCGTTGTACGGTTTAGGCTGAAATTAATTATTTTCATGAACAGATTGACAAAGTTTAGGCTGTGGCAATGAGGTTCAGGTTAGTAGTCAGATAGTTTCACCTATTGAAAGACTTTTGATTTAAGTAAGGGGAGTGCCGAACATGTTCTGTCGCCGTTTGACTTCCTAAACAGCTGTGTCTCGCGTAGGCTACAGCGGTGGTTTGAAACTACAGGTAATGATAATTTCACCAACAAATCGTTTACTTGTAATATGTCATAATAAATCCTACAAAGAAAATTTATTTGTGAGGAATGTTTATTTTAACGATTGAAAACAGATGCATCATAGACCACTGTGGTATGTGTTGCCCGGGCAACAGAGGCTAATGTCATGCTAATGCTTCAGTGAAATAGTAGACTACCGTTTCCGAAAGTAGATGTGGGCCTACTTCCTTAATAATATCAGCTAATATTGTACATTACATTTCATAATTGTGTTTCACATCACAAAGTAAAACTAGAAAGTACATTTCCTGAAGAAAATGTGTGTGTTTGCTGAAAGCAGTTGAAACGATTGTTTTGATGGCTTGAATAGTGAAGGTTTTACAAAAATTTTAAAAGAGGTATGTGCTTTAAAAACAAAATGGTAAGAAAAAGTGTTAAAAGTATATCTGTCATTGTTATGCATTGCGATATTTTCTTACTGTTGAAAATGGAGAAAAAACTGTGATGAAAAGAGTATCTTATTGACTTTCATACATTTTTAAGTGTTAAAAGTATTAAAGAATGAAAGATTGAGAAACAGAAAAAAGTTTGAAGTTAGAAAAATGAGCAAATATAGTGATGAAGAGTGTATTGCATAACAGTTATCAATATCATAGCAGACAAAAGTATGTCAGCAGTATGAAGGTGAAAAAAAGTGTTGCTTTGAAACCAAAATGGTGAGACAGTGTTAAAAGTATATCTGTCATTGTTATGCATTGCAATATTTTCTCACGGTTGAAAAAGGAGAAAAAAGAGTGATGAAAAGGGTATCTTATTTAATTTCATAAATGTTAAAGCGTTATGTTAGAGCCATTTTATTTCATTCTAAACCTTTTACATTTTTAAACCTTAGTATTAGTTAGACTTGTACACTTCTTATTTAAGATTCTTATATGTTTAATGTGTGCAGTGCACCTTCTTGCCACAGTAAATTCCTTGTCTGTGTGATGTTTCTTGGCGAATAAAACCCATTCTGAAAAGTATTAATAATTGAAAGATGTAGAAACAGAAAAAAGTTTGAACAGTAGAACAGTGAAGAGCGTTGGCCAATCGGATTGGTTCCTTGTTTCTTGTAACGTAGCAACTGTTGGTCATTGTCAACATTTCTAACCTAGAATCTAGGTTTTAGGTTCAAGATGAAGGAGAAACTAATCATGTGTGCCTGCACAACCAGTCCTGTTCAGACACTTAATTTAAAGATGACATCAAAATAATAATCCATAGTGCAGGGTTGCCGATGTTGTCGTTGTCCCTGGTGAGTTTTTTAAATTCAATCTCGTCACATTATGTGACTTTGTTGTGCAACTGGAAAAGCTAGCTACTCTAACAGTGCGTTCACACTGCAGCGTTTTTTAACGCTCTGCATCGCTTGCCTTCCCACAGTACACCACGCTCGGGGGCGTGTTAGACAAGTTAATACAGAGTTGTAGTTCTCTAAGGTCACTGTTGTAGTCATGGCCAAGCGTGCAGATTTGGGTTAATGTACTCACAATATCGATCAAAATACCACTTTTACACAACATTTATGTAAGTGCAAGATTTTACTAGTGCAAGATTACAGTAGAATACATGTTACGCCACCGGTCACTCAACCAGTCGTTTGTAGGCTGGGCTAGCGAGCTAGCAGTGGCACAGAACAGTCACGTAATGTGACGACTACATTTAAAAGTAGGCTATAAAAACACACTAGGAACAATGACGACATCGGCAACCATGCACCATGCATTATTAGTTTAATGTAATCTTTAAATTCAGGCTCGTCACATTAGTAACTTTGTTCTGAACAGAACTGGGTGTGCAGACACATACGAAAAGTTTCTCCTCCATCTTGAAATTGTCAAACCTAGAAATGTTTACCATGACGAACAGTTGCTACGTTACAAGAAACAAGAAACCAATCCGATTGGCCAACGCTAGCGTTTTCACGCTCCTCATTTACATAAAGTTGAGAAAATCCAACTTGCAACGCTCCGCTCCGCTCCGCTCGCCTTCCCACAATGCCCTACGCGAGCGTCAACGCCTGGTTTCATTGAAAATGAATTGGAAGCCGACGCCGCGCGCCGCCCGCTCCGCTGCAGTGTGAACGCACTGTCACTCAGAATGCTGCTGCAAAAAAAGCAGAACTATTGTGGGTGGTAAATAAGATCATGCTACATCTAGCCAGCGGATAATTTCTTGCAAGTGTGTCAAAGTGGTATTTTTACAGACTGTATTAACAGCGTAGGCGTGAATAACGCATGCATCGTCATTGTCGTCCATCTTTAGCCGAAGAAGCTAGAGAGGATGCAATGGGAGATTTCCGACAGTAAGGTAGATACTGCTTCAAATTGAAAACGGAGAAACGGAGACGATCTTTTGATTAAAGACAAGTTCCTTAACCTCTGTTGTCAATATCGCCGATAAAAAGTAAATACTGTTACGAAGCATTTGTTTGTAGGTAACGAACGATAGACGTAGATAGTTTCGCCGTTCTATGGCAGCTAGTACAGTACTGTATGATGACAGTCGTAGCTAGAGTTGTAAGCACTCGTCACTAGAATGACCAGAACTTTAAAACAAAAGATCATATTTCAAATCTGTCTGCTGTTCTACATTGCCCACACAATTTATGTATATATATCAACTCTAACATGGCCTGTATCTTGTATTGAAAGTGCTCGAAAATTAGCTCGTCTAATGTATGGTGGACTGAGAAAACATTTGTCAAAGCAGAGCGAGCGGATGTCGTGGGAGAATTCCTAATGTGTTAGATTTACTGCTTCAAATTGAAAACGGAGAAGATATTTAGAGTAAAGACAAGTTTCTTAACGTCTGTGTTCAATATCGTCAACTAAAAGTAAAAACCTTTCAGTTACGAAGCTTTTGTTCGTAGTAATGCCAGCTGCAGTAAACCTTTCGTGACCCCGGTTTAACTGTTCGTGACAGTCGGCAGTCGGTGTTGAGCCTCAATTTTTGCAGATTTCTGTGAAAGTTTCTTAAAGAAAAATAATCTAGCTAGATTATGTACACTTTAAGATCAATGTACATACCTTGTTTGGCCAATTTGGTCGATTGTGGAAAAAAGTAGAACCGTTTTTAGTTATGGAGAGCCATCGCGCTAGCTTGGAATTGCGTTATCCCACTCATCACTTCAGTGGTCATAACTTTTAAACAAAATAGTCTATCTTAAATCTGTCTGCTGTTCTGAATTCACACATTTCATACGCTCTAACATATCCTCTATCTTGTAGTGAAAGTGAAATCGTCTTGATAAAGGATGATTTGCCTAACATGATCATATAAATATTTACATCATTAGAAAGCCCTAAATCTTGTCTTCAAAATGGTATAGTTCAGGTATATTATTTTAAAAAGTCTGCATATTCAGGCAGGAAAGTGTTAAACAGTGTCAAAAATTGACGCGGTGAGAAACAGTTCTGTCAGTGCATGACGTCACAATTGAATTTGACTTGAACATTCTGAACCATTGAAACCCATTCATTTTTTTTAGCACTTTAAACTTTAATACCTTAAAAACTTTAAAAGTTATCAATGAGGAAAGTAATAGCACACTAGAGCAGTTCAGACTTTATCAAATGAAGTTTGAACGGTGTTTGTAGCTTAAACGGTGTGAAAGGAGTAGGCGACGGAAAAAAGTGGGAGAAAAAAATTAAATAATAAGTATGCAGAATAACAATAGTGTTTTTGCTTGCAGCAAACACACTAATAAATATATATGTGAGAGAACAAAGGTTGTGCCCTTGCCGAAGGCAAAGCACACACAATTATCCTAAATATTAATTATCAGTGACTTCACAACAGTATACATCCCTTCAGACCCCCAGAAACCCAGCAGTAAAGGACATTTCACCTCCCAGACTGAGATAAGTTTAGATGTCGCTGTAGAGCCAGAAAAAGAGGGGGGGTGCGTATTTACCACAGTGTGTGTGTGTGTGTGTGTGTGTGGGGGGGGGGGGGGGGTGTTATGAGGTGCTGCTGAAGCGTGGCACAGAGAGAAAGCAGTGACGGGCGTCTCTCTCCCGCTCCACCTGTTCCAGGTGTCCTCACACGCCGCCAATACAACCTGCTGTCTCCTGGGGGCGTGTGTATATGTGTGTGTACCTCTGTGTGTGCGTGTGTGTGTCCAGGCTCAGGTATACTGCACTGATTAAACCCACGGCTAAGCGCAAAAAGCGTCCGCCTGCTAGCGCCAATGACCCTGACTACACATATGGCTGTTATGGGAAAAACAAATGGGCGGAAAATGGAATACACAAGCGCAGCTGGTACAGAGATAGGAAAACACAAATGCTCACTCTCTCCTCACATCCGGAGGAGCAGCCAGTCAAATAGAATACTAAGACAGGTAGAGAAAGGAGTTTAGTGTGCGTGAATATGTGGTTAACGTACCTTCCCACCATCTCAGAGTTGTTGTAGACTGGTATGTTGGGCCTGGAGCTGCTGTTGTAGGGACCAAAGTGGCAGTTTGGGGCCCCAAACCACTCATCAAAACCGTGTTCCAGCGGGAGGTACTGAGGTCGGTGCCCAAGATGCCTGGGGTAAAGGAGTGAGCAGGAAGTGGACACACACAGAGTGAGGCCTTATCTCAAAAGTATGGAAAGGTCATCCCTTTTCATTCCAAGGGTGTGTCCAAGGGTTTAATCTGTGAAGGAGCTTCATGCTGACATCATAAATCACAGTGGGCAACCTTTTCGATGTCAAAATCAAGAAGATGAAACCCTACTCACCACTTGCCAACTATCTTGCTGACATAGCCCTTCTTCTTCAGCATTTGAGGCAACAGAATCTCGTCCTTAGAGATCCCTCCCACCATCTCTTGGGGAGTGTAGGCTGAAATAGTCAGGTGATACAGACATGACAGGATTTGTGGTTAATCTCTGCCAGGCAAAACCAGGTGAGATTGATTTGCTTTATCAAACAAAAGAAGACCAGGCAGAGAGAGAGAGAGTACCATTTCTGGCATGAGCATTGGTAGTGTAGAATCCATTCCTAATTGGCAGTCTCCCGGTCAGAAGTGCAGCTCTGGCTAAAGGGAAATATAGTAGCACATAGACATGAGAACCTACATGAAATAAACTAAAACATTTTAGACAAGACATTATAATCTTGTTTCGAATTTGGATGCATTTTGTGTCCTCCATGTACTGTATATTCAAGTCTTATCTTGCAACCCAGAACCAGAAAAGACCACAATGAATCAATTAAATGTGAGAGCTATATCAGTTAGGTGATTATTAAGGTTTACCACCTTAGCATTTGAATTTAATTTCTAATTAATATGCAGAGGCTGTATATGCCTTAATACCCTCTCTGTGTTTTAAATACAAAAGGTAAAAGAGCCAGGTATGCCACACCAGGCTTCCTCCAGGCTCCCACATCACACACTCAGAAGATAAGTAATTGATTAAGTCTTATTTGCTTAAATATTAATTAGAAGAAAAGAAAATGGTAGTTCACTTTTGCATAACAAGTTTATTCAAATTCCTAAATTAGGTATAATTATCATAGTGCATTATCCCTATTAGCATAATAACTTGTCTCCGTCTATCGCCCTAGCACACACTGACTGTTCTGATTTATGCATCAAATTGAATCAAAAAGCATTTCTGCCCCTCTCAAATTTCCTTCTCCATCCCAGTTACATAGGTGTAGCACAACTGCCTCTTTTCTCCCATGTGCTGTCTACTATGTCTGTTAAATAGCTACGTAAAATCTAATATTTGTGTCTACTGGCATATATGAAAGACAAGACCCCACTGTTTCTAGGGTTGCAACACTCACAAGGGGAGCAGAGGGGGTTGGCTGTATAGAAGTCAGTGAGCAGCATGCCCTGGGCAGCCATGGCATCCAGATTAGGGGTCTCTTTGGAGGGCTGGCCAAACACCCCCAAGTCCCCCCATCCCATCTGAGGAGGAGAAGGAACAACCATATGTGGGATCACCTAGTGATGGTCTCATCTATGCAACTCTGTGGTGTAAAAGATGGTGATGTAGTGTAGAAAGTTGAGTGACACTTTTGAGGAAGTGAATATAAAGTTACTTACTCATTGTGTAAATAAGTTAACTCAACCGAAAGAGACAACAAACAAAAATTCTTACGTCATCCATAAGCATGATGATAATGTTTGGAGTTCCATATGATCGATTCTTTGCCGGACAAGGACATATTAAACAACAAAAGACGATGCTGATTTGAACAAAGCAAGAAATCATTGCAAAAAGCACCACAGCACTCGAGCTGAAGTATGAGAGTCATGTGATAGTAAATAAGGAAGTACAAGACGATTCGTCGGCCTTTAGTTTGCTTTCATTAGTGTCTTGAGTGCAAAAGTTTGCGCAGATTGAGGTTGCCAATAAGATAGAATACTAGATTAAGTGGACATGTGAATGAATTTTATAGGCTAACATTCATTTAAAAGTATTATTTCAAAGTGAGAATTAAAAAACAATAACGTTTAAAAAACATGTTGTTGGACATGTGATCACGTGACTAGAATCCAACATGGCGGTGTGTATTGCTGTCATCGCTAAAGAGGTAACAATATTTTGTTATAAATGCTATACAGTGAAGCCATATTTCCAAATACATGTACAATTCAAATGAACTATTTTTCCGATAGCAACAATTAAGCCATATATCTATATTATTTGAACATAAAATAGCTACTGACCGATACCAAGACAGTGTGTTAGAGCTAGCTAGTTCTTACTAGCTAGCTTTGCTGTGTTGTTGATAGGCTAAGATATTACATTCAATGGAGCCTATTTTGATGTAATGTGGAGAGCTAGCAGTATTTCCGATTGTGCCCTTCGAAAAGAAATGATGCTGCACTGAACCCCTTTCAGACTGGTAATAGAAGGTCTCAGGCAAAACCCGTTTATCTTCGTTCCGCATCCACAAGAGACAATTAGTCGGCAACGTTTTCGGAGGTCCTCTTATTGTTTAAAGTGAAGTACAACATATCTTAACTTCTCGTTTGTATATGAGCCACAGTAGAGGTATTTCTTGTCATACACAGAATTACCCCTTGTACATCAAGAGTGTTCCTACTCAAAATGAGTTGAAGTTCCACTACACGGTGCACACATCCTTGGACGTGGTCGAGGAGAAGATATCCGCTGTTGGGAAAGCAATGGCAGACCAAAGGGAGCTCTACCTTGGCCTGCTCTACCCCACAGAGGACTATAAAGTGTATCCCTAATGAAAAAAAAAAATACCTGGATGAGAAAGTGTTAGTTCTGTACCAGCTCAGTGGCCCATAGGGTCGTCAGTAGTGTATTTGTTTCCAATGATGTAGTAGATTATGTAATGAGTCTGTGTACTATGTCTATAACTTATGCCCACTGAAGTATACGTGTGTACTGTTCTGTTTCCACCACTGTCTGTTTTTACATTGTGGCACTTTTGATGTACCTTGACTGACACATCAGATATGGGTATGTTACTAACTCCAAGGTGAAGTTTGTAATTGTGGTGGACTCATCTAACACATCATTACGGGACAATGAGATAAGAAGTGTAAGCCCACTTTAATCACTATACAAAATTATAATTTTGTTTTAGTGATGTTTTCATTTCAGGAAATTGTTTGGAAATTGTTTCAGATGTTTAGAAAATTACACAACTCCTTCACTGATGTGATGTGCAACCCATTCTACAATCCTGGGGACCCTATTCAGTCTAAGTGAGTTACACACTTCTCAACATTATTTTTCTAAATTAAACGTATAGTGCTTTTCTAAATATTCTTCAGAATGAACACTGATGACAAAATTTATTCTTGCCCTGACCATTTTCTTTTTCATTTGTCTAAATTTCACAGGGCTTTTGATGGTATGGTATCTGCAATGATGGTGCAAGCTTGTTAATGTTCCCCAGTGTTCATCCAAACTGTACATACCACCCTGAAACATCTTACATTACATATTCCCTTGTTTGTTTAAATTTAGCCTCATGTCTAATATCAGTGAAATAAATAGAAGTGAAAAAAAAACACAATCACTGTCTCTTGATGTTGCTTCTACTATAGATACTTACAGAGGGAAATATTTTATTTTGAAAGCAAAGACAAGAAATTATACACAGTAATATCAACATTACTAATCAATCCGTGGACTGTCACTCAGATCACACAATCACTCAATGTTCACTTCAGTTAAAGCAGGTATATCTAGATATAAAATAACTAGGAAATAAAGCAAAAGAAAATAGGACAATGTACATGCTCAAAGCTTGACATGAAAAGCACACCATAGGCACAAAGTATGACAGGAAGAACTGAACTGGAGGCATCATACTCCAAGTACAGGAGGAGGGTAACCACCACAATGTACCTTTATGCCTAGTAAACAACCACCTTCTTAGAATCCATGAGTGAGAAAGCTGAAACACTGGTGCTGTGCTTTCCTCTCCCTTTTAACATGCATAGAAAACACTGAACAGAGGGGATCTCTGGATATTGTCCCTCAAGACAGTCTCTTTGTGGCAAAGAAAGCTGGGTGTTTGTCAGCGCTGCTGTGGATAAAGGTGTCCACTGGGCCCTGGAGCTTCCGTGGGTGGGGTGATTAGAAGAAGGCACGGGTGGCGTTTGGGGGCCTGTTCCCGGTATTCAGGGGGTCCCCAGTGTCTCTTTGCTCCTGGGGGGCCATAGTAAGGGTGGGGAACCACCGGTCTGGTCGGCGGGTACCTGAACCGGCCTTGGAAGCCTCCAATGTACCTGGGGGGTCGGAATCCTCTGCCCCTGGGTCGGTTGCCTCGCTGACCCCCTCTGTCTGTAGAGCTGATGCCTGGCATGTTGGTCCTCTTAGGAAGCACCTGCAAGGTCAAAAGTCACAGTCAGACACCGGTAAGAATACAGTAGGAGCAGTCCATTTCTTCATCACAAATCCTACCTTGATCACTCTGCCTCTAAACATGGTCTCATCCAAGCCAATGGCAGTCTGTACTGAGTCTCTATCTGAGAATTCAATGTAGGCAAACCTGAGAGAGACAGTGAGACCACTTCAGGCAATTGCAAGTTGATCGGAAACAAGGTACTGTACACTGTAAATATATCATTAGACTAGTGAAGCTGGACACTGCATGAGGTTCAACTCACCCCTTAGGATGACCAGAAAACCTGTCACAAAGGATAGTCACCCTGTTGACTGGACCACAGCCATTGAAGTGGATCTCCAACTCATCTGCAGTAGCTCCATAGTCCACCTAGAATGACAACAGACCAGCCTGACTGCCCAAGCTTGCTTTTCCAAACTTGGAAGTAGTAAAATAAACCATGGTCAGACAGGTTTTTCTTAACTGACCCTTACTACATCAAAGATGGGTTACGTGTGAATTCATGAATGAATGGGAGGATGAATGAGTGGCTTACATTGCCCACATAGACTGATCGGTTGTCCGCATCCATCCTCTCCTCATGGGTCATGGTGTAGAACAGGCCTGCAGGGTGAAACAACAGGATAGTCTGCATTAAGCACACACCAGGGGCCTGTTCCATAAAGCAAGTTTACAGATTAAGACAGGCTTATGTCTGGGAAAGTAACTGACATAAGCCTGGCTCGGTAAACTCGCTTTATGGAACAGGCCCCAGGGATGCCTTGCCTCTTACAACAGAAAACCATCCAGTTTGAGTTAAAAGTAAACATATGATATGGTTAGATCTTGATCCACTCATCCAGTATGGGAGACAAGATGGTTGGTTGACTTCTTTCCTGGGCAGAGAGCGTGACCCTTCTGGAACTCAACGCTTCACTGCTCTTGTCAATGGCCACTGATGAGGCACATGTGAGTGTTGCCGTGGAAATAGTGTAGCCAGGCAGAAGGACTCTGGGCGCAGGTGTGCACCAGCTGACTGTGTGAGTGGTGTGTGTTTGGGTATGTTTATTTTTTTGGGGTGGGGGGCTTATTGCTGGACAACAGCTAACTGACTTGCTGCCTGGCATCTCACCTGCCTAGTGGACTGGCTGGCTGGTTGGCTGTTCGGGTCTTACCTGCCTGGGTGGTGTTGTTACAGAGAAGCTGTCTCTCTACAGCCTCACAATGCTGCTGCTCCCTCAGCCTGTCAGCCTCCTCCTCCATTTCCATCACACGTGCCTTGATGGCTGCCAACTCCTGGAAGGTGAGGTCAGATTACAGCCCTGTTTGAATACCCAATAAATGCATTGTTCCACAGAAAGCCTAGAAATGCAACCTTCTTTCACCCTCTTGCCATTACATTACTGATTCATCTAAATTACAGGACGGAAGGTTGTGTTTTAGCCACACTAGCTATGTCACTGAGGATATAGAATAGGATATAGAATATAGCCGTCTGATTTGAGTGAGGGGTGAGCAGCGTCAGAATATCACACATACAAACAAGACACGTTTGAACAATGTCATGAACAACATAGCACTATATTTAAGTCGGATATATTGTTATTATGGCTGCATGGCACGTCCTCAGAGTTTACTAGTTGTTCAGGGTTTTGATGACACTTGTAATGCTGTGGACTATTCATGGTTGTTGCGCAATATGGACTTTTATGGCGCAGGCGCGGCTACTGCACCCATGCAGTGCCCGTGCCAGTAAAGAAATGATGATTGAGGATTTAAGATGATATGTACATGTGTTATTGGTCATGATGGGCATGGCAATAAGGAATTGACAAATACACCCAAAGATGGCTGAGAACCTTCGGTTAGTGCTGATTCAATTGATGATTATCCGTAGCCTACAAGCGAAAAATCGGGACAGCTCATGTTAACCCGTCCTAGCAGAAAGCACAATGCAAACACAAAAGGTCTTCTACGCACCGGGTCCTCAGCATAATGATCCCCGTTGCCGGTGGGCTCGCCTACCGGATAGTCCATGTCCTGTGTTTGCTCCGCCATATTCTGTTTTTAGACTCCAAACATGCTCGACTAGGTGGGATACCGCTCTTCCCTCGACGTGCCACACGACTCAGCCAGCCCAGTGTAAGTGCAACACAGGTTATATCTTACCTCTTTACCAATTCAGTCAAACAAGAGATTGTTGTCCACCCCCTCGAGTTTCCAAAAGAATACGACCATTAATACCAGACTTGGCAATAACCAAACCATTCGTCCGTCGCAAGGGGAAAGTCTGTCACTAGTCTGTCAAAATGACGCTGATTAATGTCACCTGTGTTTTTGACTCGTCCGTTTCCTTAATTAACTGCCATTCCGTGAAGCATATCTTTCAACCCTTCATGTCAGGATTTAATTATTCTTACAGTAGTCTATGTGTAAACAATTTCGAATGTTATAGGTACCTGATATAATATGTAAGATCAAGGCATGTTAGATTGGTAGATTGGCTATGTATATCTCACCAAATAGTCCTTTTTGGACTGAATAAAGTTATTCTAAGAAAATATAGCACTTATGGAATATATTGAAGAAAATCAGGAGACCTAAGGGTAATGTTTAATTTCATTTTTAATGACACAATTACATAGTTCAACACAGACAATAACCTGAATTAGAATCATGTACAGCTTCACACATCCAACAGAGCGCACAGATAAAGAGGAGAAAGAGCAACAGGGAGTAAAGCATGCAAGAAATAAATAAACGTCTGAATTAAATTCTTCTGGCACAGTTCACTTCATCTAAAGAATGGTAACAGGAGGACCCTTGAAGAGGAAGAAAAAAAAAAGAAAAACATTTTCTTCAAAGCGCGGACCTCTCCTACAGAAATATAGTATTTTCTGTAATAATGTATTGCACAATACAGTATAATAATGCCTACACATAAAAAAAACAAGCTTTTGTTGTCTCCAAGCTATAATAGAAAACACCACTATCCCCACCATGGCATTTTGGCAAACCAAGTACACCTTCACCAACTCAACTTGGTTTAGTGTGGACCTTACAGGGCTAACCATCAGACAAACTACAAAACTCCATTGGTATATATAGGTGTAAACTGGTTAGGGGAGGAGCAGGTGCCAAGCTGTTAGTATTTGTAATTTGTCTTCTTCATATATGATGATGATCGCCATAACAGATAACTGTGAGAAAGAATTGTATGTAGATCAAAAGGAATGGAAGGGTATCTATTCAGTACACCCCAGGACTGTGGATTTCAAGCAGAATAACAATAGCCAACACTGAAGTTTTGATGGGATATAATCATAGTCTATGACACAGTGACAGGTAGACTAATCTGCTTCCTCTGTATACCTCAACAGACACTGCTCTAGCCCAACAGGATGGCTCAGAGGCTAGAGGGGAAGTAAAAAAGATATGGAAATATAATTTTTGGTTGGATTTTCGTCAGTAATGCAGTCACTGTTGTGACAGCTCTTTGTGTTATATTTGTGTTTCAGGGTTGGTTGGCAGACTAGAAAAGAATGCAAACACACTGAGTGGAGCATGATGGGTATTTGCAGTGGAATTGTCATCATCACAGCCCTATGTAGTAGATATGGTGTGTCCATTAAATGTAAAGGGAGAAAGAATGCTAGCGATGCCGTTTACATCTTTTTCTCTGCCATTCATCTGCCCAATGTGTTTCATTAAAGCTCAGAAAGTTTCAAGTATGTTTGTACAGAGAAATTAAGAAGTAAGGATAAAAAGTAAACCCCCACACACACACAGACACACACACACACACACACGCACACATGTAAACACATACACACATACAGACATGCATTTATTCTATCCACAAGCAAGGTTTTGTCAAAGCATCTAACAGGAATTCTAAATTTCATCTATCCTTTCCTCCAAACCGAGTCATTAGATATGTTTTACAGGAACAAGCGCTTTGATTGCTTGTCTTGTATCAATAATTTACCCAATCTCCTCCCTTGGCGGTGCATCTTTTTTTGTGTTTTTTTCCTATGTGCTCAGGGCATGTGTATATTTCAGACACTTTGGTTAATTGATACAGTGGAGCTCCATCTTCCTCTGGTCATGTCCTACTCTACACTCCATGTCAACATCTACAGCCCCATAGGATAACTTTGGTCTGTGCTTCTTATTGGTTTAGGACAAGAAATGGCATGTAACAGGTTTGAGTTTCATTTGGTAATGAGAGAACAATAGAGTGTATGTTGGACACAGTGGACATGGTGTGTGTCCAGTGTAGTAGAGAGATGGTTGACTACAGGCTGGTTGAGTGAGGCTGGACATGTCTTCGAAACATGTGGAGTAATTGATGATGACAAATCCTTTGACAACCCTTACCATTTCAGAACATCTCAGTGTGTTTGCATGCCCGCCAACAACCTTGCTTTGAAAACCCGGGATCGTGGCCCAGTCCTTAGCTGTACGGTTCCAGGAGGTAGGTATTGAGGTGGGGGCGTTGGGGGAGAGGTGGGGGGTATGGTTTGAGGCGCAGGTTAAGATCGTGCTGAAGAGGTTCACCAACACAAATGGGCTGAAGTCGATGCATTATTGGTAACATACTGTACAGGACACACACAAAGGCTACATACAGATGTAAGGGTACCTCACAGTTCATCACATTTGAGAGGTTTATATATTATGTTTGATAAGGGCATGTAGTAAACTAGACCATGTACATAATGTGGTAAATATAGCAAATGGTTCAATCTAAACGTCTGATTCCTTAATGTCACTCTAAAGATGTGAGAGACCCTTGCTATTACTGGAACATTCCAAACAAAAGGCGTAACAGAAATATTTGCAAAGTTTGGTCCATTTCAGAGGTTACACAGCCAAATCAAGTCCTATATACCCAAATAATTTAGTTATAATAAAATGGGCCTTTTGGGTTTGTAATTTCCCCTCAAATCATAATTCAAGAGCATCTCTGTGTCTCATGGGAATATGTTGTCTGAGAGCTTGTAAGTCTGGAACTGTGACAACTGTGACAACTCTACCTATATGTAAAAACGTAGAAAGGTCTACACTCTGTTCCAGAACATACTGTATGTGTCCACGCTGCATCTGCATGGACAGGATGGGAACACAGTCGGCAGTGACAAGATCAAAAGTTAAAAGGTTAGTTGGGAATTTCCATTCAGGGATTTAATTACCTCCTTACTCTAGGCTGCTTCATGGGGTTGTGGGTTGCTGTGGATGGAGGCTGGACCACTGCAGTGGCATGTCAGACCAAAGGATGGCAATGTTTCTCACAGTTTCAGACGGTTCCCCTCCGGTTGGGAGTTAGTTATAGAGTATGACATGTCAATCAACCGCAACCCCTACTGGAGCACTTTAAGGAGATGATTGTGACCAGTTTACACAACCACTTTTGACTGATTGTGTTAGTCTGCTAGAAATGAAGCGGCCACTGTTAACTTGAGAAGTTATTAATTATGATTGAAAACCAACAAAATAATTGTAAAGAAAAAGAAATCATATTGTGGACATTATACTTTAAAGGTTTCTGTTATTTGGCAAACACATTTTTGGACCTCTTTAAATACTATGTACATTCACATTAAGTTACTGATGTTGCTTTAAATATATTTATATGTATCTCTATTATATGACACCCTAAGGGGCAGTTGCTGAGGTCCCTTTCAGTAGCTGAATTCTCTTCATATTGCACCTCCGTCCTCTCACTGTCTTACAATGCGAGCAATATAAAATATTCTACAACAGGAGTTTCTTCAATTCAAAATTCAACAATAAGTACAATATGGGGCTTTCTCTCTCCCACAGAGTGTCTTTGCTCTGACTTCAATGTTCAGCCCAAATGAACGAGAGAGAATAAAAGACAAAAACAATATTTGTGTTTCTGGGTACATACAAAGGATAGCACAGGTAGACAGCATCAGAGACAGAGACGTTATTGAGAAACATAAATTATTCTATCTACAAGCAGGATCATCCCTATCCCACAGAACTGTTCTAAGGTTCTGTCCTAAGTGGTGTCGGGTTAGGGGGAAGGTCAGGTGTGACTGGGGATTGAGAGAAGCTGGAGGGGTGAGGAACAAACAGGAGAGATTTTGGGGGGAGGTAGAGAGATAGAAGAGAAAAAACAAACAAATCTACACTCCTCAATGAGGCTCTTTAGTCTGTTTCTCATGCTTTGGAAAAGGATGGAGGAGGGTGAAAAGGTACAACAATTCATTCAAATGTTTCCTCTTCATAGAGATCTTAGAAAAAACGAATAGGAAGGAAGGTCGTAGCCGTAATGTACAATGCTTGCTTGGACAGGGTTTTTTCAGTTTTTTTGAGGTTTTTGGCAGTTCCTATGCCATTCGTATTCCGTTAGATGCCAAGTATCTGTTTTGTCTTTTTTTTCTATACCATTTCCTTCTCTTGTCTTTGCCATTTAGAGTACTATCTTGCTCAGTCTCTTGTCCTTCCCTCTCTAAAGTCTTTGTGGCAGGTGTACTTGAGTACAACATTCCGCTAGGGTGTTTTCTAGTCTGAGCTGCCACTGAGGAAGAGTCAATGTAGGCCAGGACAGGAGAGTAGAGGTCAGCCACAGACCAGCTACATACTTCCTCAAAATACAGAATCCTAGTTGGTCTGTGGGCCTGCTTGTCTGGCAGACTGTATCCAGTCTGGTAGTCCTGCTGCTCTGCTACAGCCAGTGTCCTTCAGGGCTCAATCTGCTACTGAGGAGGTGATGTTGCTTGCGTTTGGTTACAAGATGAGTGCTTCTCCTTGTCTCCCATTAACTTTGGCAGTGTAATAAAAAGGTTTGGATTGTGTTTTTTCTTCTTCTTTGAATTCATTTGGGTTTACATCGGTACAGAGAGGTGAGTCCGGTGTAGATTTTCTTGGCTCGCTAGCAAGGTAGTTAACAGGTTTTTTATTTTATTTCTGACATTATTATTATTATTAGCATCATTATTATTAATCATTCAGAATATTTGGACTTTTTTTCCCTTAAAGCCAAAAAAGAAACATTAGATAAATAATTAGCCGTGTTGTGAAAGGAAGAGTTTCTGAGGAATCAAATTGCACCAAGTATTTCTCCTGTTCTTCTCCGGTTTAACAAATGTATTAAGACCCTTGTCTGTCTCCATACCATGTTGACACTATACAGGAACTGTCCAGACTGACAGAATGAGTGGCCACATCTCTGATTGGTCCAGACTGGTAGTGCACATGCTGGGGTTGGAGCATTGCTGAAGCTTGGTTAAAGCATAATCTGCTCCAAGTGCTTATCAATCTAGGTATCTCCTACTTACTTCTGCTTTACCTCCATCAGTCTTGTTATAGGGTCCATGCATGTCCATGACACATACATCATCTCACTGAGTTTATATCTCTGAGGCTATGGGTTGGTCTAACATGGATCTCAAAGCTTATATTACTCAACATGATCAGAGCTCACCTATCAACTCCATGCATTCATAGTGGGGCAAGGAGAGATGAGATTTTCTCTCTGTGTTGGTGTCTGTCTTAGAGCTTCAGTGAAGGAAGGCCCCATACTAGCCATGCTAAACAAATACAGTGGACCCCAAGCAACTTATTTTAAGCCTGTAGATTGGTGCATTTGAAATAGAGAAAGCCTATGTAGCCGGCAGGAAAAAAAAACATTTTTGGAGGCTGGGGAGTTGAAAGAATGAGGTCAACGTCAGGTAGCTAAAAGTATTCAGTAAGTGGGTGACGCGGTGTAGCTTTTTCTTACAGCTGTAGTTAGGAAGGAGTGAATGAATGGAGTGCAGATGGACAGAGATTCCTCAGTTTGGTTTGGATGCAGGGTGCTGTAGCTTCAGTGGATGTGGCGGGGGGGGGGGGGTGACAGACGCACGGTCAGCGGGAGGTGGCATCCAGCAGAGCGGGCGTGGCAGGGGTGGTCGACCGAGAGGCACTGCTGGAGCTGGAACTAGCCTCTTTGGGACTCGAGGACATGCTCCCAGCCCCTCCGCCCACAGTGCTCTGTCCAGTCAGAGACAGCGGGCCTGGGGGCCCGTTCTCCGAGTGGGTAGGTGGTGCAGTGGAGGAGGCTGAGGCGGAAGAAGGGGTGCCCAGGGGGACAGAGCTGTTCCCGGGCAGGCCCTGAAGCCCCTGGCCACAGACGTGATGGTGCTTCTCCCAATCCTTGTGCTGGCAGAAGGAGCCACAGTAGCGCGCAGTGTTGCAGCCACTGCAGGTCTCGCTGGCCTTGCGTCCACAGTTCCAGCAGCTCTGGAGAGGCAGTGGGGAGAAGAAAAAAGGTTGATAAAATAAATCTCTGGGCATTAAAACCATCCATATGCCTCTTTATTTAAAACTGTTATTCTGTGACATGTGGGTCCTTGTTTAAGCTCTATTGATCACCTAAAAAGAAAGAATTAGAGCATTAACTCCAAGGGAGTTAATGCACGTTCAGTAAAATGTCTATGTCGACTTTTCCCGGGAACAAAAGTCCGGTTGAATACTCAAATTACTGAGCATTACTGATTACGTTGCATAGCTGGAATGACACATGACAGACAACAAAAATCTCATAGCCATCACAAATGAGCCTAAAGAGTTCCAGCAGTTGTTGGTGGTGGAGCATGTGGTGGCCCTGGCCCTGGCTCAATGCTCCAGCCATCTGGGGCTGCTGTTGCCCTGGCAGGCCTCTGGACTACGGCCCCAGGCCCCACTAACCTCCTGCCAGCGTGGATAAGCCAGGGTCTGGTCAGACAGCTGGGTCATATGCAAATTTGGATTGTTGAACTTGTAAAATTGAAAGATCTGGTACTTCCAAATTGTAATCTCAGAAACATCCAGTCAAAATGTATTGTGGAGATTCTTCTTCTCTATACATTTGAGTATGTCTAGAGACTTATTGTAGGCCTCAGAGAATAGAGATATACATTAGCATCACTATGACATGGCAACACTAGGGGGAATAGGAGAGCACTTTATATGACTATATGGCTCAGGAAGATGCAGGGAGAAAGTGAGTGAGAGAATGAGGAACCAAAAAGGTAAGGGGTAGACAAGCTAGTTAAGTTTGTCTGAGAGAGGACAGTATGAGTTACAGTTGAGGTGTGGGATGGTGTGTCCTATTTTAAGGATGCCGTGAAGTGCTTCTGAGTGTTTGCACAGGAGGCCTGTTCCATGTGTGACAGTGTGTCGTGTGAGGAACCGCAGTGACAGACAGAGGCTGTGAACAGGATGTGAATGTATGGGCATGAGGGTTTAAGACAGGGAGTCTGTGATGCTCACTTCGCTGGAGTCCTCCTGCTGGTTGATGACAGTCAGTGCGTCCTCCGACGCCTGTCGCTTGGCCTCGGCCAGGGCTCTCTCCATCTTAGAGCGCTCGGCAGAGATCATCTCATGGGCTTTCCTCTCTGCATCCGACACAGCCTTCTGGAGCTCCGACATGGCCTGTCTCTTCACCTCGTTCACTGCCTCCTCTGACATAGACATGAGGGAGTGACAGAAGAGCGAGAGAGAGACAAAGAAAGATAAAGGCGTCAGTTCCCATGCCCATTCCTCTTCTCCCAGTTTGCTCTTCTCTGTCATCCTTTATTGAGGCTCTTTAAGCTCTGTGCTTGTTTTATCTCAGCAAACAGATGTACATCATTCAAGATTTAACACGTTTGCAAAAAAAAAGAGCTCCCTTTTAATAATTCATCTCAGCACGTCTGGTAACAATCAGTTTCAAGTGAGAACGGCAGATGTCACCGAACTTTGATCATCAACTGGAATACTAACCCAGTACTCTGTGGCCTGCAGTTGTATGATGGTGTCTAGTCACTGTGTACTTCCTGTTTTTTTCCTGGGAGAAATCACCTATCTGACATGACTGGACCACAAACAGCTGTGAGGATTACCTGCTGTCACCCATCCAGTTAGGTTAGATCAGAGATAACCCCAGGGAATTATGTATTTGTCAGGTATCCATCCAGACAGGGTCTGGGAGCCCTGGGAGGGAGAACTACCTCCCTAGTGATACATGGCTGTACTGACAAGGGTCCTATGTGCTGTAACTGTCAACATTATGAGTGAATATAGGCTGTGTTTTTAGAACAATCAGGTGTGCGCTCCTTCTACAGATGCAGGATCAAAATAGAAGCTTCCAGAAAAACTCCTGCTGCAGCTCATTAAAGGTAGGAATCACCATTTCTGTCCCTTTATTTATCTGCCGTGGTAGGATGGACCTAAACTGGACAGAAATAGCCAAGTTGAAGGCAATTTTTTTTCTGATGTATTTCTACCTTTTCTTTCTTCAACTCTTCTCTTCTCTTCTCTCTCTCTCTCTCTCTCTCTCTCTCTCTCTCTCTCTCTCTCTCTCTCTCTCTCTCTCTCTCTCTCTCTCTCTCTCTCTCTCTCTCTCTCTCTCTCTCTCTCTCTCTCTCTCTCTCTCTCTCTCTCTCTCTCTCTCTCTCTCTCTCTCTCTCTCTCTCTCTCTCTCTCTCTCTCTCTCTGGAGAAGGTGGTAGCCTATTTTACAATAATATAATTAATCACCAAGTTCATAAGCAAATTGAAACATCATGGTTACAAATCTTATAACATAAAAAATCCCATCTGGTAGAGCAAAGAAGCCAAATAAAGGCCTTTGGTTACTCCCTCACCTACCATGCGTGCACACGCACACACGCACACATGTGCGCCTCATATGTAACTGTCCTATTCCCCTGCTTCTCTCCAGCTGTCTCAGGAGGCTGTGCAGGTAGACAGGTGGAGATGGGGGGCCTGCTCACTCCACACGGTGGAGGTGCTGTAATGATGTGGGTGTGTGTGCGTGTGTGCAAGCATGTGTGTATCCCTGATGAGCCTGACTCCCCTACTCTCTAACTGGAGAAGTAGTTAGTATTCCGTCAGTATCCTCCACACCTCCCACACACGTCTCACTGCTTTCTTCATCCCTCTCTACCTTCATCCTTCATTTCATTTCTCCACCCTTTTTTTTCCTCTCCATCGGTGCGTGCTTCTTCCACTCACTATCTGCACTATCCTCTGTCGCTCAATAATCAAGCCAAATGCATGCACCACTAAGATTAGTTTGCAAATTTAATTATTTCTTATCAAGGAGACTGCAGAGCAGATGCTAGAGCAATTAGCACTTAATGGAAAACACGGGAGTAGCAATATTAACGTTTTAATTCCAGGGGGATTTGGCAGGTTTCTGGGATATCTTTTTTTTTTTCTTATTTCTTTTTTACACTTCAGATCTTGTTTTTCAAAGGCACTGTAGTCTCTCAACCTGAACTACTCCACGGAGGATGTGTCTGGTTTTAATTAAAGAAGGACTGAAGTTAGCCTGGCTTCTAGGAACGAGGTAGGATCGTGTTGGCAAGCCAACACGCACGCACACGCATGCACACACACACACGCATGCACGCACAGACACACACACACATGAGGATGAGATGGGCGGTTGTTACTCACCCTGCTTGTTTTGGAGCTGCTTTAGAGCTGGGGAAAGCTGGATACCTGGGGTACCTGTATGAAGAACAACTGCAGTTACAACTGACTTCTCTCAGCACAGTAGTTCGCAGAGAGCAGCAGCATCTAGTCCCTTGACAGTTCTGTACTAGAATATGACTGATTATGGCTGTACTAGAATACGACTGTACTAGAATTTGACTACAGTTTAATTGTTCTGGGACTGGAGAGGAGCAGAGGCTATAACACAGCTTACTCCTGGGAAGGGCTGTACTGCACATACAGCCACACACACACAGCCCTGTAGATGATAGAAACATAGCAGCTATCTTCAGTATTATGTCCCAGCCAGTACAAAGCCATATTACTCTGAAAGGTTTATGTTCAGTATTGTCATATTCAAATTATTGAGAACTATGAGGCTGCTTTTGTGGTAGGACCCAGGTAGGCTGTGGTCTCATCTGTGCTGCACTGCTTTGGCCTGGGTTTGGCCTTCTTTGGCCTGGCAAGGTGACTGAATTTTCACTGCAAGTTGAACTGCAGTCGCCTTTCATAGCGGTGACAGAAGGAGAGCACTCAGCCTTGATGACAGTCAGACAAGGCTCTCCATCCCTGCCTTACAGCCTACCAGGCCTACTGCTGAATGTAGAAGGAGGACCACTGCTCTGTGTGTGTGTCTTCCGTTTGTGTATTTCAGCTGTTTGTGTGTTTTTCCTGTAAGTGTTTTGTTTCATAGAATACGTGTGTGTGTGTCTTTGGGGGTTTGTGTGTGAAAGAGAGAGTGTGTTTCTTACCAGCTTTCCTCCAGATCTCCTCTGGAAGGTATCCAGATGCAGGCCTGTGGAGGAAGTCTCTATGGATCTCTGAAAGACACACACATGCACCGTCAGTATCCACTCCACACACACACACACACACACAAACACACACAGGCGCAACCCTAATAATCCTTGCTCTCTTTGTCTCCCAATGCATTGCTTCAAGCATGATTTACACTAAAGCCGACAATATGGGTCTACTTTGCAAGTGTTTATGTGAGAATGACCCTTGATCCCCAACATCTGACCTCTGACCCCTGGGAGCATGCCAGTGGCACTGAGGTGAGTCCAACCGGATGAAATGTTCAAGACCATTGACCGATACATTACTAAATGTGCCGGCCTGACACATCTGTCTATTCCATACAACACAGACAAATACTTTTGCTCTTTGCAACACTTCTCCTTCTGAACGCTCCTGAACACTTGGGCTCTGTGAACGTGCCCGGTCGCAGTGGAAGTACCTATGGGCTGAGACTCGCTGCTGTTAGCTGTGTTGGAGGAGTTGTGGTGGTGAGGAGGAGGAGGAGGGCGGTGCTGTCCGTTGCTCCCACCTTTTTTCATATCCTCCACATCGCTGTAGCGACGGATCCAGTGGTTCATCTCCTCGCGGTCGGCCTCCTGGCAACGGCGCAGCACTGTCAGCGACCGGCGCGTCTTCTCCACCATGTCCATGATGCAGTTCAACAGCTGGGGGGGAGAGGAGTGTGGTTTAGATGGGAGGAATATGGAGAGATGGCTAGAAGGCTTCTCCCAACAGACACAGTCGTAGCAGCTGTTTACCAGAGCAGGAGGGTCAGAACAGCCCCTAACAGACCAGCTTCACATGAGGTCAGATCAACAGTTCATTCACACTGTTTCCAGAATTGTGTGGTAAGGCTGAGGAAAACACAATCATAAATTCATCTGAAGTGCGTTCTACTGATGGAGGTAGAACGATATCAAGGGTTTGCGTCATTTTGGAGCAACTCTGGAGTCTCTGGAATCCATTTAGAAGTAGTCAGAGTGTTTCAAAGCCTGTTTTTTGGAGTGCGTCTGTGCCCCTTTTAGCGAGACCCAACAGTGGTGAGTGTGTGTGTGTGTGTGTGTGTGTACGTGTGTGTGCGTGTGTCAGGTTGAGTGGTTATACAGAACAGTACAGCAGCCATGGCACTGTAACAGCTGTGCTACTGATAGAAAAAGGCTGAACCAATTCATTCCACCCTTCTGCTCAGATGTCTGCTAAAACATTTCCTTATTTCTTTCTCTTTGTCTCTCTCTTTTTGTCTCTCTTTCAACCCTCACCCTGTTTTACTCTGAGCCTCCACCCCCAGTCTGCAAAATGGATTTGACATCCCCTCCATTAATTCGGTCTCGTTCTGCCTCTGATATCTCCCTCCCTCCCTCCCTCCCTCTCTCCCTCCCTCCCCTCTCTCTCCATCTCTCTCTCCATCTCTCTGTGTTAGCTCTATCTGTGGAGTGGTTCTGGTTTGGCAGGGGTCCAGGCTTGGCCGGTTCCTCCATGACTGCAGCTCTTGTCTCAGCTGCTCTGCCCAGCTGGGGATGCTCTCTGCTGGCTCCCTCGCTCCATCTGAGGCCCTGCTCACCCTGTCTGAGTCTGTGTGCATGTGTATGTTTGTGAGCGAATACAGCATGTTTGGGGAGGGAGAGAGGGGTGTCTCAGTCTGGGTGAAGTTGAGTTCCCTGGTGTGTGTGTGTGTGTGTGTGTGTATGTAGGAGTTTCTGTTTTGTCCATTCAGCTCCTAGAACTGAGACAACCTCTTTAGAGTCAGCTGGCCATCACAATACAGCTCAGCTGTGGCTATGGTTCTTAAATCTGTCAACAACACCCCCTTGGTCTCTCTACGTACCCCCCACCCCACCTCCACCTCCACTGGTACTGAGGGACAGTATGTTGCATGAGTGGTGAAAGTGTGTGTAAAGTGGGTGTGTATAAAGGAAACAGGAGTCCCTACCCCAGCGATACGTACATTATCTAGATGCTTCCACTCCTCGGCCCATTCTCGATCTGTCAGTCGGTGATCAATTACTTCCTCCTGGCGTGCCCCGTGAACGGCTGCAACACAAAGAGGCCCAGTGCAGCACTTAGTCGCCAGGGTAAGGATGATGATGCTATGTGTACATTCTCACATATAGCCATGGCAGCCATCTTGGCTCCAGATTAAGGTTCTGTAGCTTGCTTATGGTTGTGATTCTGGCTCTGGCAGAGAGAAGACATATCTGGCTGCCTGGGAGGACATTTCCAAGCATGTGTCGCTAGCTGGTGGGCTTTTAATAGATCCACTGCCATAGGGATTATCAGAATCAACTCACAACCTGCCTTTGTTCTGTAGACACATACTGTACATGGAAGGGCATAGCTCTCTCCTCTCATCTTACATGACCAGAGCCACCATCCGAGACTTTATCAAATCAGTGGGTCAAAACTAAGCAAATAACAAAGGGTCACGATGAACTGTGCACAATGTAGAGAATAAAGAATCACATTTTCCTCTCGTTCTCTCTGTCTCTCTTTACTCACCCCCACCCCACTCACTCCTTCCCCCGCTCTCCCTCCCCCCTCCTTCCCACTACCCTACCGGTGGGCCGGTGTCGTTCCCGGCCGTCGCGGTGTTCGTTGTGCCGGTAGGCGTCCCGGTAGTGGTGGGCCAACGCCATATCCTCCAGCCGGTAGTGCTGTGGGGCCGGGGGGTTGGGGGGGTGGGGGAGGCCGTTGGGGGGGTGGGGGAGGCCGTTGGGGGGCGGATGGGCGGGCAGGCCTGTGCTGGGGCTGAATCGCTGGCTGGGGCTGATGGTGCAAGGCCTCTTGGCTAGGTGTTCAGGGTGCAGGCCCTCTCTCTCTGAACTGTCTTTGGTCCTGGGGGAGGGGAGAGAAGAAGGGAGGGGGAAGGATATGGGTCGGAGGAGGGAAAGAAGGTAGGCATGGCTACGTATAAATGACAACGATTCATGACTATGACTTTACAGGTTAGAGTGTGCACGTGTTTGTGGTTTGTGATTGTTGGATGTGTGGAGTTGTGTGTCCGCATTCCTCATGTCCACTTTGGCCCCCAGCCCCCAGCCTCCCACCATCCCTGCAGCGAGAGGAGATCTGGCTGAACACAGATGTGCTCCAAATGCAACACCACAGCCTCCCACTGCAGGCAGTGTCTCAGGGCACAACTCAACCTCTTAATCTCAATCTGCCTCCACATCCCTCAGATTAAAGTAGCGCCCCAACCCCATCACACACTCATACACAAACACACCAAGCATGTGTGTGTGTGTGTGTTTGGCAGATGTTCATGTGTGTTTTTGTCCACCATCTGGCCCGCGCGGCGGCGAGTGTTGATATTAATCTGTTTATCAGGGTGGGACAGTTGGGCATCCAGAGGTAAACCCCTCCATCATTCCTGAGATCAGGGAGTCATGTGGTCAAATGAATGTGTGTGTGTTTATGTTTATTAGTGCATCTGATGTAGCCATGTGTGTATGTGTTTGTCTGGCACAGATTTTTGCTGTGTATTTTTATGTAGACCTAGGAGTGTGTGTGTGTGTGTGTGTGTGTGTGTGTGTGTGTGTGTGTGTGTGTGTGTGTGTGTGTGTGTGAAAGACTGGGGCATTCGTTTACATTTTAGACCCCAATCTCGGATGACTATACAAGAAAACATGCATGTGAGTGTGTGTGTGTATGTGTGTGTACATCTTTCACCACAAACCAGAACAACAGCTGGCTGTGGCCTGTGTCTGTCCAGCAGTCCGGCCTGATCTGACACTATAAACCAGGGACTGGGAGAGGGCAGGAGGGATAGAGGGAGGGAGGGGCAGTGCAGAAGTGTGCAAATTACAGCAGGATTGCCCCCCGTCCTTCCCCCACAGGATGAGCTGAAGCAGGGGTTGTGCAGATCACCATCTGGACACAGCCCTGACATATGGAGAGGAGAGGGGAAGGGAGGAGAGGAGAGGGGAATGGGAAAGGAGGAGAGGGGAGGGGAGGATGGGAGAATGGGAGAATGGGAGAAGGGGAGAAGAGGAGAAGAGGACAGAAATAATACTACTCCTCTCTTCCTCTGCCTCTCTACTTCCCCTATCTATTCCCCTATCCAGTCCAATGTTTCTGAGCAAAAGGGCTGTGGAAGGCTGCAACAGGCCTCTGTCTATGCCTGTATCCTTACTGAGCAGACTACATAGGGAAGGACAGAGCAGGCACTGTGAATGCAATGGATGCCCTCACACTGGCATAGAGCTGTATAGTACACTGTTACTGTTACTGTTACTGTGCCTCTGCTGCTATTTCATGGTATCTCTCTTTCTGTCTTCTAACTTATTGTCCCTCTTTTTTTACTCCTCTTTCTCTCTCTCTCCCCCTTTCTCTCTTCATGCCTTTCTGCCTTCACCCAACTGTCCCTCCCTCCCTGGAAAGGTGGCAGAAGGGAGAGGGCTTCTCTCGCTCCTTCTCTACCTCCCTTACATTTACATTTACATTTAGTCATTTAGCAGACGCTCTTATCCAGAGCGACTTACAGTAAGTACAGGGACATTCCCCCGAGGCAAGTAGGGTGAAGTGCCTTGCCCAAGGACACAACGTCAGTTGGCATGACCGGGAATCGAACTGGCAACCTTCGGATTACTAGCCCGATTCCCTTCTTCCCCCTTCTTCTTTTGTAAAATAGGAAAAGTGAGTTGTTTTACAGCATTGTGTCCGGATTGTGAGAGTCTGTGTAAGTCTATTTTGTGTGTGTGTGTTTGTGGATGTGTGTCCATGTGTGCACGCTGGTCAGTTCACTGACATACCTGTCTGGTGTCCTCCTCTTGCCGTGCTCATTGACCTCTAGCATTATTTCAGAGGAGTCCAGGGGGGAGCTGGCATTGGCGTCCAGCAGCAGTTGCTCGTGCTGGGCTAGGTACTGGGCCGGGGTCTGCTTGGCCATCCGGGCACAGTGGAGCAGCTCTCTCTGAAGCAGGGGCAAGTTAGCCTGGGAGACACACACACAAACAAGACAGATAAGTTAACTCATGTACAGTGTTTTAGGCTCCTGAAGTAGGAACTGGAAAGGAGAAGGTGATCTCTATTTGCTGTCCCTCCGATGTGAGACGTCACATCAGAGAGAGAGAGAGAGAGAGAGAGAGAGAGAGAGAGAGAGAGAGAGAGAGAGAGAGAGAGAGAGAGAGAGAGAGAGAGAGAGAGAGAGAGAGAGAGAGAGAGAGACAGAGACAGAGACAGAGACAGAGACAGAGACAGAATGAGATAAGACAGATCCCTCAACACATTCCTCCCCAGTGTATATCTCCTCCAGGGTGAGTGTGTGTGTGTCAGTCTGCCTGGTGTGTGGTGAGACCATACATCTGGGACATGGCAGAGCTGCTCTCTGTCAATGTGACAGTGTAGGAGAGCTATCTGACAACATGGCCACACATATAAACACACACACACACACGCTCATTATCACCTCCTCTAACAAGACAGTCCTGGATCGCCTTGAAAAACACACACACTCACACACAAAAACACGGGGCAAATACCATTAAAAATAATCAAAAACTCTATCCAAAGTGCAGTGTGTTACAGTTAATAGGCACAGAAAGCAACACAGTACAGTCTGTGACATAGATGTCAGAGTGTTTGTGTGAGTGAATAGATGTGTGTCTGTGTGTTGCATACATTCCATCCACAACAGCACACAACAACATGTCTGGAGCCTCAGAGAAAGGCCAGGCTCCGACCCTGGAAGCTTGACCCAACCCCCTCCCCCACCCCACCCCGCCGGTCTCTGCTGGGAACAATCAGGGGACAGAGTGCGTGGGACAGGAATGTGTGGCCTGGTCACTGCTAGGCAGCATACCCAGCACTCAGTACTGAGACACACACATACACACACTTCTATGGCGTTGTGTCTTTAGATTCGTAGAGTTTCCTACAGCTGTAGTCTTGTGTTGTCACGACAGCAGTATGATGAGAGAGAGGGTGGGATGGACAACCTAACAGACCCCTGACAGTAGGCAGAGGACTAGATCACAAGGCATCAACACATCAGCCTCCCCCACCAACATCTGTCAGTGGCTCTACACACACACACACATGCACACACACACACTCACACACTGCAGCCCAGGGTAGACACTGGTGCTCCAGATTTAATGAATCACAAACACTGGCCATATGGTCCTGGAGATCAGCAGGAGCAGAATGGGCTGGATGGACATCAGGGTCTGGGTGGCTTCAATCACACACACACACACACACACACACACACACACGCACACACACACACACACACACGCACACACACACACACACACACACCCACACACACAGACACACACACACACTTCAAGGAACACCACCGCTCAGACAGAGTATTCAGGTCAGACTGTGTTCTGGCGGCCATGTCTTTGTTAGTTAGTGTGTCAGCCTGGACTGCTAACTCTCTCATCATCACCATATGGTCAATCTGAGCTGGGGGACTCTCAGAGGCTGACTCACAAATAGAAACAGACGTGTGCACACACACGGTAGACACACAAATTGATAGGGTGATGGGTGGGAGTCCCTTACCTTGAGGAATGGAATGACAAAGGGACGCAGAGGAAAGTTGGTGGCCTCCTGGAGTTTAGAGTGGAACTCCTCGATGGTCAGAGTGGAGTTCTGTCAACACCGAGAGACCAAGGGAGAGAGATAAAGACAGACAGAAACAGAAGAGGAGAAAAAGAGAGAAAGCATACGTGACACACAGCACATCACCACTCACTAACACTTCACTATTTTGTTATACATCACATGAATAACTGATTTCTTATGGTTTTTATGTGGCTTCCCCTTACCCAGCCAAACTGCTGTGTACTATGTACCTTCAGAAAGTAAAGAATCTATCACTAGAGTTCAGTGAGTGTCATGTTTCTGTAGACTCACCACCAACCCTAGCACCAGGCTGCGGACCCTCTCTCCGATCTCCGGCGAGATGTCGTTTCCAAACTGCTGCAGCGTGGTGAGGAAACGCTTCAGCTTGCAGAGCTGCCGGGCGCCGCAGGCCGGCGGCAGCTGCTGATTGGACAGCGAGGCAGTAGATGACATGGCGGGCCCGTTGCTGAAGCCGTTGGGTGTCGACGGTGCACCGTTCAGCGAGGTGGGGGAGTGGCTGCTGCCGTTCAGCACTGCGGAGGAGGAGAGAGGGAGGGATAGAGGCATGACTTTGCTGGACTGTCGGCCGTTATCTTCACTCCCTCTCTGCCCTCGGCCCGTGTCCGTCCAGTCCTCAGAAGTGTTGCGGGGAGGGGTGGAGGGGGGTGGAGAAGGCACATGCATCCTAGTGGAGGCACCGTGTGTGGAGAGATCCAGGGTCCAGGCTACAGGCTGCAGGCTTAGAAAGACCGTCCGTCCGTCCACTCTGCACCCTACCCTGCTGCCGCTCTGATCGCTTTGACTGAAGGCAGAGTGTGTCGAGGACTATGTGTGTGTGTGTGTTTGTGTGTGTTGAAGTATGTCGTACAACCTCAGCTGTCTCATTTGACCCCCCCCCCCCCCACACACACACACGCCAGTCGATTGCTCCCCCTCCCGTCCCTTCCCTAGGACACAGCTATATGAGGGACATGTTAAAGAGGGGCCTAAAATAGGCTGGCGGTCTGTGTTACTTTTATTCCAATAGCAGGTGTGCTGCTAAATCTGGCCTTGCACATGTCCACCAGCTGAAAGTAGATTTGCAGCTTTAAGGATCATTGTAGCGTACACACACACACACACACACACACACACACACTCACACACACACACACACACACACTCACACACACACCTCCTCATTCCTCACACACAACACTCCAACTCTAACCCTCCCTCTTTACTACCTTTGCCCTCTTTCACCCAATATCCTCTATACTGTCGACTACAATTCTTTACCTGGTATATTTTTAATCCCATCACTAGCCTCAAGATGCGTGTGTCATCGTATAATCATATAATATATTCATAGATCTATGTCATTCGAACATCATGCCTGTGCAGATGGTGGACCCCCATGGGCAGTAAAACAAGTCTGATGTACAACTGTAGTCTAGTGTAGAGTTATAGTGTGTGTCTTTGTGCGTTTGTATTCAGACATTGTTTATATGTTCAAGATGCCTATGGATCTGTATATGTGTATATGATTACTCTTGAGTGTCTGTATATGTTTGTATGCATGTTTATTGAGTGAGTATTTCTGTCAGTGTGCCTAGAAATGTTCAGACCCTATATCAGCCTGCAGCTCTCTCATGTCTTTCTCAGCTAGTCTAAATGTAAATACCTATCTGAAATGTGTGTGTGTGCATATGTGCATGTGAGAGAGTGTGTGTGTGTATGTGTGAGCGAGTGTGTTTGTAGGTGTGTTTTTTCCAATGTCGACAACAAGAGTTCCTCTTGTTGTTTCCCTGCGCTCTAATCTGCTGCCAGGAGTGTGGATGCATATGGACTGGTCATGTGACCCGACGGTCAGGCAACACTTGTGATCTGGTTTTAGCGAGGGGCGCGAGCTACAGTGGCGACCGCCACAACAGGTGAAACAACACAGCCTGTCATTGCTATATAGGGAAGAAAGTGGTCTGGACACCGCCAAACCCATGTCCCCTCCACTGCTGTAGCATTACAGTTGGTAAACAACACACACGTGCAGGCACATACACACACACACACACACACACAATGCCACAGCCGCCCTCAAACATGCTCAGAGACACTTGTCCCAGCAGCAAGGGCATGCTACACACCCAGACACACAAGTGAATAAAAACACCCCCCCCCACACACACACACACACACAAAGCTGAGAACTTTGAACCAAATGAGCTCATTAGATCCAAAGACCCATGTCCCATCTCATACAACCCATTCCTCTGCTAGATGGGAACCTGACAGACAACACACTGCTCTATTGTGTTAGCATAGCTACAACCTCCGAGATGGGATAGGAGCCAGCCAGGTAGCTGACGATGCAGTTCTACCTTGTCTCAGACAGAAAATGAAGGGACCGAACACACAGGACAACTAACCCCCATCTGAAGCAATAGAAAGATAAATACACCTGACTAACAACCAGCATGGGATCCAACAGGATTGTGTTGAAGGATTTGGAAATAATCTCAATTGAAATCTGTACGGTTGTTGGATTTTGTTAAAGCTTAATGTTGTGTGCATTGTGCTGAGTGATACTGATGTTGCAGTAAAATATCAAAAGTTATGAAAGAGAAAAAAATGCAGGGTCCTTACTTGACTTACTGTTGGTGGGCGTGAATGAAGCGTTTCGATTGGCTGCCTGGCTGACGGCCGGGGGTGGAGGTGGCATTGTGGGCGGAGTCGTCCTAGGCTGGGTTTTGACATCAGCAGGTGAATCTGGCATCGTTCCAACCGTCTGGTCTGAACCACCTACAGAAGGCAAGAGGCAGCTGGTTAGATACACACACACACACACAGACACACACACACACACACACACACACATACACACACACACATACCCACACACAATTATGCACAAACGCAGGTACAGATCCAGAATTATTTACCCAAAGTGAATGCGCACACAGTTTGACTCTCAGTAACAACTCTGCTAAATCAGCAACAGTAACATGTGATCAAAGTGATCAAAGACCCCGCAATGTCACCCTAGAGGAAGTATGAGTCTCACTTCGGAGCTGGGAGAGCTGTCATACAGCACCAGAGACAGTCAGATAGAGGAGCAGAGTGGGATACGATGAGGTCTGGAAGTGGATGCCAAAGAACCACATTCAAGTTCTGGGAGAAGTGCAACACCACCTGCTCTTCTGCTCAGCTGCTAGTGACGGGACACCCCCCACCACCACCCCCGTCCACCCCCCAACCCTGCAGCCCTGACATCCCCATCAGCGACCCCCATCCCGCCTGTCCCTTCCTGTCCCCTCTCCAGACAGCCGTTTGACAGTCAGTGACAAGTGCAGCTGGATCTGCCCCTGTCCATCACACTGGGCCTCCTCCGCCTGCCACCCTGCCCAGCCCCGCTCCTCTACACATCCCACCAGCACCAAACAAGGCAAGGCAGGGACTGCAGGGACACCACAACCAGCCCCGGCCCCAGACCTCTTGTGTCCAGCTTCCACATTCCAGCCCCAAGGCCCAGGCCCTGGCCCTGGCCTCTAGACCCAGCCTGCAGCCCAACCCAGGCCAGAGAGGGTGCAGTAGCTAGACCTGGGATGTCCTCACTGGTAGGATCTCCTAGTTGAATCCAACCAGTCAAGGAGTAGAAGGGGAGCTGTGTGGGCCTGTCGGGGACTTGTGGCTGGAAACTGAAGCCTTCTGATACAAACACATGAGCTATGGACTATGAAGTATTTCACAACCATGGTGAAGATACATTAGCAGTATGTCTTGTGTGTGTGTTTTACAACCAGCCTTATGACCAGCCAACAGTTTGTATGTTTATTTGTGGATCCAAAATGTGCCATTGTGGGTTTGTTTGCAACAGAAAGAGAGAGAGCCCCTATAATCTCCAACAGGACAGGCCACAGACATGCTCTGTGAAGGAGGCTTTAAGCCAGGCGTCTGCTGTAGGTGCTGTCACTCAGCCATCCCATCAGCTGTCCTTCCACTCAGCCCCCTGTCAGCTGGGACGGGACAAGGGTGTTGGAGGACACTGGGAACCAGGACACACACCAACACAGAAAGACACACCTGCTGCTGGCCTCCAGCCACTGTGGCATGTACCACACTCTCCTTGGCCATGTTTGGAACCTCCTCCTCCTGTCCACCCTCCATCCTGCAGGCCTGCAGCCGTCTCCACTGTCCAGTGTCAAACATATCCAGGGTGGTCAGAGCAGCAGGGATGGAGGGTTAGAGGGATGGGGCCTGGAGGGATGGAGGGATGGAGGGTTAGAGGGATGGGGGGCTGGAGGGATGGAGGGTTAGAGGGATGGGGCCTGGAGGGATGGAGTGATGGAGGGTTAGAGGGATGGGGCCTGGAGGGATGGAGGGTTAGAGGGATGGGGGGGCTGGAGGGATGGGGGGCTGGAGGGATGGAGGGATGGAGGGTTAGAGGGATGGGGGGCTGGAGGGATGGGGGGCTGGAGGGATGGAGGGTTAGAGGGATGGGGGGCTGGAGGGATGGAGGGTTAGAGGGATGGTGGCCTGGAGGGATGGAGGGTTAGAGGGATGGGGGGGCTGGAGGGATGGAGGGTTAGAGGGATGGGGGACTGGAGGGAAGGAGGGTTAGAGGGATGGTGGCCTGGAGGGATGGAGGGTTAGAGGGATGGGGGGCTGGAGGGCTGGAGGGTTAAAGGGATGGGGGGGCTGGAGGGATGGGGGGCTGGAGGGATGGAGGGATGGAGGGTTAGAGGGATGGGGGGCTGGAGGGATGGAGGGTTAGAGGGATGGGGGGCTGGAGG